>NC_039255.1:1312477-1340466 GCF_003368295.1 Carassius auratus
CAGTGCCAGGGCTGCACAATTGTGACAAAAATCATACTTTTATTTTATTCAAACCTGAATGACTTTCTTCTGTTCTATTTGGGGAGTTTTTCAATCAAACATTTATTATTGCTTCTGTGAAGCTGCTTTGCAACGATACGTATCGTAAAAAAAAAAACGCTATACAAATAATTGTGAGTTGAACGGAATTTATCTTATCTTTTTATATAGAAAAAGTATTTAAAAATGTGTATAAATTAATGCTTCCTAATCGATTAGTCGCGAATAATTGCATCTAAAATAAAAATTTGTTTACATAATATGTGTGTGTACTTATATTTATTATGTATAAATACACAAACGTACATGTGTATATTTAAGAAAAATAAGATTTTTTATTAAATATATTTATATATAATATAAATTATATAATAATAATAATAATAAACTTTATTTTATAAAGCGCCTTTAAAAGCACCTTCTCAAAGGGCTGAACACAATATAATCATGAATATAAATAATATGAACACACACATATGTTATGTAAACACAAACTTTTATTTTGGATGTGATTAATCATGACTAATTTATATATTTATTTATTTAAAAAAATTAATTCAATAATTTAATAAATGAATAAATTAAATAATTACAAAATAAATCTATACTTTTTTCATTATTTAAAAAAATTATATATATATATATATATATATATATATATATATATATATATATATATATATATATATATATATATATAGTTGCTATATATTAATAAATAATAAATGTGCTGTTTTTTTTTACCGAATTGTAATTTTTTTAGGTTAAAATAGATATGACAGTATAAAAAATATTTTATATAGATATATATAGATATAACACTGAAATGAATAACAGCACAGATCCTGATGATCAGAGTCAACATGAGCATCATAATCACCCCAAAACATCATGAAATCAATAACGTTCAGTCATCAAGGAATCAAACTGACGTACTGTGATCGATTCATCAGTGATCCTAAAATCTTGAGTGCTTTAGTCTTCTCCTATAACACCTGAATACAGGCTCCTCGCTTCATCTTCAGTGAAGAACACTCTCTGAATCACACTGAATTATTGATGTCAGCCAAGAAAGCAAGTTGGAATTAGTGGTAAAGCGTCAGACTGAAGCAGCTGAGAGAACAGCCAAAGATGACAGAGAAGAGAGAGAACGAGATGTGTTTATTCTCAGCTCATGCCTATTTGATTTCAATAACACGTGTGACGCGTTATATCATACCATTAGATTATTAATGCACCGTTCACACCGAGGACAATAATTAACCATTCTTACGATAATAATTAACAATAATTAATTCCTGAATGAGTCAGTGATTCATTCCTTTGTAAACAAATCAGCTGTTTTGAACAAATCATTTGAGTGAATAATTCAATGATTCACGGAACGTCTTAATGAAACTACAAACTACAAATGTGTTTCCAATTTCTTTTTACTTCTAAGTGAAAAATGAAAAAGAACTTGGTTGTGAGTATATCAGGGCTTTGAATCTCGTTCAGTCTCTTCTACGAGATGTGTGCATGAGCTCGAGTAAATAAGTTGCTGGTTGCAGTACACTAAACGGCCACCGGTGTCGCTAAAAGCAAGGGTTTCCGAATTTTACATAAAGACCAAGCGGCAACCGAAATGACAGAAGTGACTAAAACTGTAATTCACTGACTCCCCATGTTAAAATGCCCAACTTTACAGCAGAAAAAAACATTACAGCCTGGATCAAAAAATTATTTTGTTCTATACATCTAATTTTGCCTTTCGTGACAATTGTGAGCGAGGTGAGCTTTTTTTTATAACTCATCCATTTAAATTATATTAAGCCTTAAATTTGTGCATAGTTAAGGGCGTGGCCACTTGATTGACAGGTGGATTGCTGCTAGGTGGGCGTGGCTTCAGCGACCAGCGATCAACCGATTATCAGGGACTGGCTCCGCCCACTTTAGGCTTCAAAAACACTCTTCGGAAACCAGTGGACCCTACATCCATGTTTTTATTCAGTCTATGATATATACCCTTTAAAGTAGCAGACTTATAATGGATGCTAATATAGTTATCTAGATCAACAGGCATTAAACTGGTTTTGTTCACACTCTCAATCTATTTTGAACATTATGTATAAAAGCAGGGTGTGGGTCTATAGCTATAAATATGTAGGTCACATGTTTCCTCCAAACGGCAAGAGAAACCAACAAAACACTGATCTCGAGCTGAAGCGAAGCTCACAAGCGTCTCTCTCTCCCTGGTGTCCTCTTTCATGTAAGGATCATGAGGAATAACCCTCTTCTCGTCTCGCAGCATCAGATCAGCTGTACGTGTGATGTAACGCCCGTTCTCCAGCACTAACACACCACACTGATTACGAATGTGAGGATCTCGTGGAAGCGTGAGAGAATCAGACCAGCAGACAGATCAGATCTCGTGTCTATACCATAGAACTGCTGTGGATTCTGATAATGATGTAGACATAATTACCAGTGTGATTAAACTGGCTTTATTTCAATCAAACTGGCAAATCCAAACATACGGTCAAAATCTCCAAAAACCTTCAGTCTGTTCAGACACTGACTACCCTTTCTCATGTATTCCTCACCACAACACTCAATTAAAGGAAAAGAGCTCTCAGAATGAAACTGTGCTCATCTGAGATCAGGATGAATGTGTTTCAGATTTTTAGAAATGTAGCATTGCATCAGTGTCTCATCAGTGGATGCTCTGCAGTGAATGGGTGCCGTCAGAATGAGAGTCTGATAAAAACATCACAATAATCCACAGCACTCCAGTCCATCAGTGAACATCTGGAGAAGACAAAACCTGAAACACATCCAGCATTAAGATGATTTTAACTCAAACACATAGAGTCTATAATCCATAATAACACTTCCTCCAGTGAACAAGTGTTCTGGTCTGAATCAGGAGAGAAATCTGCACAGATCAAAGTTTAAATTTCTCTAAACTTTAATGTTTTGTCTTGTTTTCGGATTACTTGTAGATTATTGTGATGTTTTTATCAGACTCTCATTCTGACGGCACCCATTCACTGCAGAGCATCCATTGATGAGACACTGATGCAGTGCTACATTTCTACAAACCTGATGAAGAAACTCATCCTGATCTGGGATGATCTTTGTGAAGGATATTTAATTCTAAATTTCATTTTTGGATGAGCTACTCCTTTAACAGAATGTTCTTCCATCATCTCTTTCTTTCTTGTCTGAATGTACAGCCAACATAACCTTCAAATGTCAAGGATGTCAAATAAAAGGCTTTGTGAGTCCAACATTTTCAACATTTCTCTTCTTTGCACATCCAGCTGATGTTCATCAATAAACCCATCAAACTAACACAGAACATGCACCCATGCAGCGCTCGCTCCGTCCTGATCTCAACTCATTATCCTGCACATAATTATAATTACTTTCACATTCGTTAGTGCAATGATTTTTGCAGAACAGAAGTAAGCAGCGTCGAGTCCATACCGTCTGTAAATGGGTCATTACACGTCCCCCTCCAGTCACATCATATGATTACAGAACTGACCTCATTTCTCACTTTTCTGACCTATGACTACAGGTTTCATCTTTATTTGTGACATAACTCACTCAGCAAACGCTCTTCAGTCACCGATCAACCCTGTTCTGATAAAGCAGCGTAATTTCCCTGGATTTCCATAATCCTCACTAATCAACCAATTAAACAGCAAATGATTTAATTGGCAGGTTTTGCTTGTTCCAGCTGATCTCTTCTGTCACATTGTTACAGAAATTGGATTTGAAATATAATACACCTTAAAGAGGCAGAAAACAAAAAGTGGAACATTTGCATAGCGTACACATGACAATTTTTTATATATTTTATGTTGCAAACAGTGAAGCTCAATGAAATAAATCTTCAACCTTGATACACCAAAATACATTTCTAAATGTATTTCAGGTGCAAGAAAATACATTTCCAATGTTACAGCAGCCTACATTAAGACTGGAAGCAAAAGTGAATGGAATAGACAACTAGAGATCAAAAATAGATTTATAATGACTCAATAATATATATATATAGGCTTTATTTTGAAATGTATTCAAAAGTTTATCTTAAAATATACATCTTTTTTTGCTGAATGAAATTTTCCTTTAATTTTGAGAAAGACATCAGCTATACTCACATTCATGAGCTCGGTTTCTTCTGTATTTCTAGCATAATTTACAGCATACTATCTTTAACTCTGATGATGCCAGTAAAAGTGAAGAATAATGCATGTTTTACTGTCAAAGAGCACTAATAAAACCACCTGGAAATATACTTTGCACATAACTGAGGAGGTATAAATCTGCCTACAAAAGACTACAGTGGTCGTTTTGTTCAACCCAAGCATTCAGCAGCTGATCTGAGCACAATGATATATTCATCATGTGGTAAACGCACTGTTTGATGCACTGCACTGTGGTCCTCACCATCCTCTTTGTCGTCGAACACTGGTCTCTTGGATGAACTGTTCGCTCCCATCCTCTTCTTCCACTTGCCCCAGTGAAACATTGATGCTCTGCTCTCATTCCTTTCAGCGCGACGGAAACTGATGCTGGCTGCGTCTAAAACACGAGCATCTCTGACAAACGCGATCTGAGCTCCCGAGACACCAGACTAAGAGACTCACACACCGAGCCGAGGCACGAGCTGCTCTCTTCAGCAGCGGAGACTATATGAACCTCCCCTCGCGCACGCGCGCGCGCCCCCGCGACTGTCGCTTACTCACCAAAGCGCTTCAGGTGTGACAAGCGGTTTATCTAATTGAAACAATATTTAATATCAGTCTCCCTTGGTGTGCTATGCCACAACAGAGTCAATAAATGAAAGAAAACATGTTACTCGTGTTTGAGTTAAAAACATCTTAATGCTGGACAGGGGTGGCTCTAGGGTGAGTGGAGATCCGGGGCTTAGCCCAGAAAAATCCATGTATGTGACTTTTTATTTTAATAAATCAGAAAGATTTACCTTGTTTAAAATATACAAAAACAATAAAAACAAAAACAAATCTAAAACAATTTATTTAAAGTATGGAGGAAAATACATTTGCTTTTTGCAAACAAAAATTAAGAATTGCAAAACAAATGAAACAGCGCAAAAGCAATGATTTTGCAATACATATTTTTTCCATGGTCATATCTATTACTTTATTTGCAACGCTGCTTTTATTTTGCGTGTCAGTCTAGTTTGAGCTTGCCATACAATTTTTCACTTTTCTGCACGTCTCTCTTGTGGCACTGTTTTGACGTGGGGTCAATTCGGGAGTTCTTAGCGGGATCGAGAATCATTTGAATCAGTTCGGGAGTTCGTAGCGGGATCGCGAATCATTTGAGTCATTTCGGGAGTTCATAGCGGGTTCGCGAATCATTTGAGTCATTTCGGGAGTTCATAGCGGGTTCGCGAATCATTTGAGTCAATTTGGGGATCGCGAATCATTTGAATCATCTGAATCCAGTTTGGGAGTTGGAGCAGGATCGCGAATCATTTGAGTCAATTAGGGGATCGCGAATCATTTGAATAAGTTCGGGAGTTCGTAGCGGGATCGCGAATCATTTGAGTCATTTCGGGAGTTCGTAGCGGGATCGCGAATCATTTGAGTCAATTTGGGGATCGCGAATCATTTGAATCATCTGAATCCAGTTTGGGAGTTGGAGCAGGATCGCGAACCATTTGAGTCAGTTTGGGGTTCACGAATCATAGCTGTATATGGATAGGCATTTTTAACTAATTTAGTAGCTAGTTCTAATTACGTTTTCCACGCGTGTTTAGGTGTGATATGTGAACTCCTATTTTTTGTTTTAATGATGTGCCTTTTAACAGTATCAATTATATTCGAAAACAAATCTTGCCTAAAAAGTGCAGGCATCTAGGCTAATGTAAAGTTACATGGTGAAGTCATACTAGTGCGTGTGCATTTTGAGTGCGTTCTTTCACTGCATTATTCGGTGTATTCAAATGCATTTATGAATGCATGTGAATGATCACAAAATTCAAGATATGAACCCTTTGTGCCAAAAGGGTTCTTTCTTGTCATTATAGAACCCTTTTAGCATAAAAGGTTCTTTGGAGTTGAGTAAAGAGCCCTATGGTTCTATATAGAACCCCAATGATCCCTTTCTTCTAACAGTTTGTTGTCATAAGCAGGGTTGGTTCTAGGGTGAGTGGAGATCGGGGGCTTAGCCCAGAAAAATCCATGTATGTGACTTTTTATTTTAATAAATCAGAAAGATTTACCTTGTTTAAAATATACAAAAACAATAAAAACAAAAAAACAAATTTAAAACATTTTATTTAAAGTTTATCCCTTGTATCCTGACACATATGCTGATGTTGTGTCTCTACTTTTTTTTTGTCTCTGTCTCCGTTTTATTTTATTTTCCAATCAAGCCTGACTGGCTACACTCGTCCTGGTAGAACAGGGATCAGAAGCAAACATTAAGCAGTGCACTGACATACTCTTACTCTATAAAGATATACCCGGTCAAAGGACTTTATCTCTGTGTTTATGTACACTTAAAGCCAAGTATAATTATAAACGCAGGGCTCTATACACTTATATTTTTAAAGGAGCACTTACACAGCACTTACAAATTGCATAAATACTCTTATGAGGCTAATGTATCAAATATAAAATTTGGAATACAGAAATATGAAATTATTAAAAAGATTAGATTGGTACTTTGCCATTAGGTGGCGGTATGCCACTGCCTTAATGAGTGAGTCGGTGAGTCATTTAATCAATGGATTCGTTTGAAACGGATGATTCATTCTGAAAAAATGTGTGTGTGTGTGTGTGTGTGTGTGTGTGTGTGTGTGTGTGTGTGTGTGTGTGTGTGTCCTAAAGACTGTGCTGCGCAACCGTTAACTTTTAGATGTTCAAAATGTAACGTTAAATCAGACCCAATTTAAAACCGAAAAAGAAATATAATACTATGATTAAAGTTACAGATCCCTGAAGCTGTTGTATCTTGGCGTTCAAGTGTTTTGGCTGGTGGGGTGGGGGGATTGCTTGCTTTTTTTTGAAGAAGAAAATTAATTTTGAAATATCCATTTTAATTTTCAAATAAATTGATCTAGTAAAATACTACACGCCAACAAACCGCCTGCCTCCAAAAGATCTCATTTCATTGGCTGATCGTACAGACGCTCATCGCTGGTTGGCCAGTTTCCCTGTCAGTCAGAAGCACTAGACTCAGTGGGCGGTTTTCGTCGGGTGTGAATGACAACGCGTAACTCTACAGACACTGTGGACGTGAGAGTCGAGAGATATTTATTTATTTATTTAAATTCTAATATAAATTACTTTATTGGCCATGAAAACTCATTGATGACATGGTGGTAATAAAAACATTCGGGGCTTTACTGAAAACATTCGGGGCTCCAGCCCCCTTAGCCCACCCCTGTTTCATCTTGTGTCTTCTTTAATTAATTAATTTATATATATATATATATATATATATATATATATATATATATATATATATATATATATATATATATATATATATATATATATATATATATATATGAATAAAGTTTCACTCCTTTATTAATTCATTTTCTATCAACAGTAAATGTATTTTGATTTAAGGATGTTTAAACATTTAAATAAATAAAAAACTTAAATACTGAGGAAGAACATTATTTTGCAATTCAATTAATATTTTTACACTTTAGCATTCTTAGAACAACTTAAAAGATAATTAATATGTGGTAATATTATCTAACGGCTCTGGCACTGATCTGAATAATGACACTGACTTCTGCAGAGAAACTGAAGAATTTCATACAAACATTTTCCTTTTTATTTCTGTGAAGCTGCGGAAATAAATGTGTCTTGATAATGTTTTCAGAAAAGACTTAACATCCAAATCTTAATTTAAGGAAGTTTAGATATTTTTATTTTTACATCAAGAAATAGCTTTTTTTTAATTTACGTTTGATGATGAATTATACAGTTTAGGGTCACAAAGAATGACTCCAGGTATCAAGCTTCTCATTCTTTTCCTCTTCTGTCTTTAAGATGCTTGTTCTTCACTACCTGCTCTCCTCACAACTGGGTGAAGGTGAAAGAAACCTGAGAGCGAGGTGTAGATGTGTGTGTGTGTGTGTGTGTGTGTGTGTGCCATCTGTGGCTTTGCATAAAAAGCATGGCCTGCCTCAGAAATAGCTCCTTGCCCTGGTTCTGCTCGACGGGTGTGAGATCTGTTCCCTCGGAGACACTCGTGAAGCTCAGCTGGAAGACGATCAATAACCCCAGACGCAATAATCTCACACTCATTAGACTGACGAGTGATAAAGACGGCTCTCGTCTGATTACACACTGCATTATGGGGAATGATGCTGAGATCTTAATGAGGTTTAAAATGAAAATCAAATGATCAGCGGGAGTGTGGTTTGATGGAGAGTCTTTCAATATGTGGCCAGGAAACCACCGATTTAACCTCATTAAACCCTGAATGAGGGTACAGACTGAACCTGTGCTCTTTTAGGATTATTATATCATTATTTCAATTAGCTTTTATTTGAATATTTTTTTGTTTTAATATTGTTGCATTCTCTGTATGTATGTGCTGTACATGTGGAACAATTAATAATAAAGCAGACGTGACTTTCATGGACTAATAATGAATTACAATAAATTATCTCAAGGTTATTTTAGCATTACTTCAATTAAAATGGTATTTATTCATAATTTCATTTTTTAAGATAAAATTTTAGCAACCTTATGATGTAGTTTTGAAAATTTTGTCAGTTCTTTCTGTAAATATTCCTAGTTAGCTTCCATTTATTTTTATTCAAATGTAAAGTTTCCATCATTTTTGTACTTCAGCTTGAACCTATTCTATTTAAGTTATTATTAAATATTAAGTTTTTTGTCCAATATTTATATTTTATTTCAGATTTATTTAAATTAACAAAAACAAAGGTAATTATCTTTAACTAAAACCAAAACCATTCAACATTTTTTGTTAGGCTAATTTAACTCGAATGGAATAAAATATTTTAAAAAATTAACTTTTAATTTATTGTTTAGCTAGTGCCAAGAAAGTATTTTGTAATTGTATTTGATATATATATATATATATATATATACACATATATGAAAATGACAAAAACACACAAAATTCTACAAACTTGAACTATAATTCAAACTAAAACACAAATATAAAATATATATGCAAAAAATCCAGTATGTACACTTGAAAAACAATGATGTTGGGTTTACTTAAAAAACAAATTCATTCAGAAATTGCTAGTCAGTTTCACAGATATTCTTAAATGCAGGGTCGCATCTAGAACAATATTGATGGGGTGGCGAGAAGGGGGCAGGAATTTTTGAGGGGTAGCAGACGTATATATACTAAGTTTAGTCACAGTTATCACAGTTTGATGATAAATATATGTGCACACTACAAAAGGACACAGGCTATCATTTACAAACTTAATCTCATGCAATCAATGTCTTGCATTTGAAACAGTTCATATAAGGAATAAGTGACCATACCCCATAAGCCCCACACACTCACTAATGCATACAGTATGCATCCACATGTAATTAAGAGCATTATAAAAGATTCAGTGTTATCAATATGTCAATTTATTATAAGAAACACAAAACTTTAACAGCCAATGACATTTCCAGCTGGGGAGACTCAACTGATTTTCTACAGTTTAGTGTTAATCATCATCTAACTCAACCAGTCAAGAGCTACATTTAGCCTTCGATGTTATATGAATATGGTCCTGAAGCATAGCTTTTATTAGCTGACAATAATCATAAATAAATAAACATTATAGACACAAATACAAATGTACTTTTAGAAATAGTTTCTGAAAAATATGGTGTTATTGTTTTGGCAAGTTGAAATTAAAACATCTGTGAAAACTTGTGTGATATTCCTTTAAAATAATGTTTTAGTATATCTTTTTTAAAGTATATTTTACTAAGCAATTTCTTACATAATTTCTTTGAGTTAGACCAAACTTTTATTTTGGTGAGTTGTAGACAGAGTTTCTGTGTTTTTTAATAAACTATTATTATTAGCTAATAGGAAGTATGGCATATCAAGTATGATAAAACTTGAAGTATAGCATACTCTACTGTGCAATAGTACTATATTTCTGTTTGAATTTCTTCAAGTTATACCGAAATTTTATTTTGACAGGTTGTCGTAAAGACATTGCCGTTTCTGTCAGTCTGTGTATACGATATGAAAGAAAGACGATAGTTTTATCAAATGAAATGGTGAAATCCTCTCACAGCGCGCTGACGTGAACATGTGTAGCATACATCATGCGTCAATATAGTGAAGAGCTGAAAACACCACACATGCTTCAGTGTGTGTGTGTGTGTGTGTGTGTGTGTGTATGTGGTAGAGCACACATTCCCAGAGACCTTGTGCCCCACTTCCTCAAATATAATGATGGAAAAAACCCTACTATAGAGGTGAAAAAATAAATTATCAAATAAAAATAGTTCGGAGCGGGTTCGCGAATCATTTGGGTCAGTTTGGGGATTGCGAATCATTTGATTCAGTTCGGGAGTTCGTAGCGGGATCGCAAATCATTTGAGTCACTTCGGGAGTTCGGAGAGGGTTCGCGAATCATTTGAGACAGTTCGGGAGTTCAGAGAGGGTTCGCGAATCATTTGAGTCAGTTCGGGAGTTCAGAGAGGGTTCGCGAATCATTTGAGTCAGTTCGAGAGTTCGGAGAGGGTTCGCGAATCATTTGAGTCAGTTCGAGAGTTCGGAGAGGGTTCGCGAATCATTTGAGTCAGTTCGAGAGTTCGGAGGGGGTTCGCGAATCATTTGAGTCAGTTTGGGGATTGCGAATCATTTGATTCAGTTCGGGAGTTCGTAGCGGGATCGCAAATCATTTGAGTCACTTCGGGAGTTCGGAGAGGGTTCGCGAATCATTTGAGACAGTTCGGGAGTTCAGAGAGGGTTCGCGAATCATTTGAGTCAGTTCGAGAGTTCGGAGAGGGTTCGCGAATCATTTGAGTCAGTTCGAGAGTTCGGAGAGGGTTCGCGAATCATTTGAGTCAGTTCGAGAGTTCGGAGGGGGTTCGCGAATCATTTGAGTCAGTTTGGGGATTGCGAATCATTTGATTCAGTTCGGGAGTTCGTAGCGGGATCGCAAATCATTTGAGTCAGTTCGGCAGTTCGGAGAGGGTTCGCGAATCATTTGAGTCAGTTCGGGAGTTCGGAGAGGGTTCGCGAATCATTTGAGTCAGTTCGGGAGTTCGGAGAGGGTTCGCGAATCATTTGAGTCAGTTCGGGAGTTCGGAGCGGGTTCGCCAATCATTTGAGTCAGTTCGGGAGTTCGGAGAGGGTTCGCGAATCATTTGAGTCAGTTCGGGAGTTCGGAGAGGGTTCGCGAATCATTTGAGTCAGTTCGGGAGTTCGGAGCGGGTTCGCGAATCATTTGAGTCGGTTCGAGAGTTCGGAGCGGGTTCGCCAATCATTTGAGTCAGTTCGAGAGTTCGGAGAGGGTTCGCGAATCATTTGAATCGGTTCGAAAGTTCGGAGCGGGTTCACGAATCATTTGAGTCAGTTCGAGGGTTCGGAGAGGGTTCACGAATCATTTGAGTCAGTTCGAGAGTTCGGAGCGGCATCACGAATCATGAAAGATTCGCGCTGGTAAATTTTCAAATTGGCCATAACCTTTAATTCGTTGCTGCCAACTGGGGTGGCAGCAGGGGTGGCAAGGCTTTCTTTTAGGGTGGCATTTGCCGTCCTATGCCTCCCCGGTAGATCCGCCCCTGCAAAATGAAAGCCTAAAAAGAGCAGAATGTCTTACATTCTTGGCATTAAATGTTGCATGGAGATCCGAAAAAAATTGTATCAAAATAAAGTATATGCTTAAAACAAGAACAAATATCTGTCATTGGAGAACGGAAACTGGATTTTCTGAGTGCATTGCCAGGTATTTGCTCTTGCTTTAATCATGAACTCACTTCATTTTAATCAGTAGACCTATCTCACAAAACAAGAAGGATTTAATGTCTTTGCGTCTCCAGTGAATGCATCTTAATTTAAGCATCTTTAGACATTTGAACTGGAAAACAAGACAAACATACTGAGGAAGAACAGCTGTGTCTCAGTAGAAATGAGCTGATGGGAAGTGTATCATCAGAAACACAGAGTTAAAACTGACGGAGAAAAAAACAAGTGATGGCTGTGAGTGGAGCAGCTGAGAATTGTGGGTTGGTTGCGGTTCTGTTGAGGGTTTGAGACTCTCATAACGCTGACAGAGCTCTTGTGAGTGTGATTGTGCTGTGAGACTGGAATATGAGCCTTTCTGCAGAGCTGTGTGTGTTCAGATTGATGAAGCAAAGTCAGTCTCACAATCTGCAGCAGTGGAGGAGTAAATCAGGTTACAACGTTCTAAACTCTTAAAGGAATAGTTCACCCGAAAATGAAAATGTGTTCACCCTCAGTTCATCTGAGATCAGGATGAGTTTGTTTCTTCATCAGGTTTGTAGAAATGTAGCAAATGCATCAGTGTCTCATCAATGGATGCTCTGCAGTGAATGGGTGCCGTCAGAATGAGAGTCTGATAAAAACATCACAATAATCCACAGCACTCCAGTCCATCAGTGAACATCTGGAGAAGACAAAACCTGAAACACATCCAGCATTAAGATGATTTTAACTCAAACACATAGAGTCTATAATCCAGAATAACACTTCCTCCAGTGAAAAAGTGTTCTGTTCTGAATCAGGAGAGAAATCTGCACAGATCAAGCAGCATTTAAACAGATCTAAACAAATATGTGAGAGACAACAGCAGATGCTCTTTTTCACAGGAGGAAGTGTTATTATGGATTATAGACTCTATGTGTTTGAGTTAAAATGGCCTGAGGATGAGGATATTACAGCACATTTTCAGCATTTTTGGGTGAACTGTTCCTTTAAGCGGGTGTGTAGGGATGTTGGCGTGTTTATGTGTATTTTAGAGTCCAGGAGCTGCTTTGGGAGCAGAGAAATCAGGCCAGCATCAGAAAGAGCTGGAACATCAGCGGAGGAGAAGACAGACAGAGATCAACAATCACATCCACCTTCATCTTCTGAGAGAAAAGCATTTGATGTGCTGGGAAAACTTCAGAATGTCCAAAACCTGCCCCAAAAACAGCCTTTATTCAGAGTGGTCATGAAAATATTAATTTAATGTTATACTACACAAAAACTAAAACCATAAAAACATTTCTGTTACCTGAAATAAATTAAAATATTAAAACCTTATTTTATTTCTGTTTCAAAAGGAAGCATTTCTCTTTTCTTATTTAATAATAATAATAATAAAAGGTAAAAACAGAAACAAACTAATAAGAAAAACAAAAACAAATGTTCAAATAAATAGGAATGCAAAATATAAAAATAAAATACAATTTTTTTTTAGTATGTTTTTAGTATCTCAGTGATGCTAAAATAAGCCTCTGGTTTCAAATGAACCTTTTAATGATCACATAAAGTAATTACACATAGAGATTGATAGAGTGATATATGGAGACAGGTCAACTGTATCTTGAAGCAGCTTTCTGTCATCTCTGTCATCAAACTGAACTACAAAAATACCGTCTAACCTCCTACTGCTCTGTCATTGGCCAGCCAAACAGAATGTCCCGCCCCACACTCCTATGATTGGTTAATGTCATGTCACTCAAACACATCAATGTTCTGGAAGAGTTCGTTTTTTTCTCTCCAATGCGTTTCTGAATGTTAAAGTAGTTTAGCTTCTAATAATAGTTAATATTAATTGTTTGATATCACAACATTTCATCAGCTGCTACAAGCCCCAGTCAGTGCTGCACTTCTACAGTGTTTATCCTTCATAAGAGCACGTGACCTGCTGCTGATTCCCGGGTTTATTTGAAGAGAGAGAGAGAGAGAGAGAGAGAGAGAGAGAGAGAGAGAGCGAGAGAGCAGGTTCCTCTGATCAGCTCATGTGTTCATACTGACATCCTGCGGTGAGTGGAGCTAATACAGCAGTTATTTATGTGTGTGTGTGTGTGTGTGTGTGTGTGTGTGTGTGTGAGAGAGAGTTGAGGAGCAGAGGAGCAGGAACAGATGGGAAGGTGAATCTGAATCTGAACATCTGTTAAACACAAGACTTCCCAAACCCTGCAGTTACACGTTTACTCACTCTGCACTGAAACAAATGTTGTGTTGGATTTACTTGGAGACCGTCTTACTGAAGAAGTTGCTAGTAAAGTAACACACTGAATTAACCGTGGGATTTTGAGAGTTGAAGAAAATATCTTCAGGGTCAGGAAACAAGGTTATTTTCCTGACCTCGTTGACAAACTCACATCATTCTGAGACATTTCTCAGAAAACCAGAGTTATGATCGGATGTAAGATTGCTTCTGAAGTAAGTGTACATTGATTTAATCATGTTTCGATGTTTATACTGGAAAACAACACATACATACTCACACAAAGACTTCAGGATCAAATCTGAAAAGGGAAATATTCTGATGTTAAACAAACACAGACTGAAGTGTTGATAGAGCCACAGAAACACAGTCAACCTACAAATCAACACACACACACACACACACTCACTCACACACTCTCACCCACACACTCACTCACACGCGCTCTCTCTCTCTCACACACACACACACACACACACTCTCTCTCTCTCTCACACACACACACACACTCTCTCTCTCTCTCTCTCTCTCTCTCACACACACACACACACACACACTCTCTCTCTCTCTCTCTCACACACACACACACACACACACACTCTCTCTCTCTCTCTCACACACACACACACACACACACACACTCTCTCTCTCTCTCTCTCTCTCACACACACACACACACTGAACTGAAGTATGTTCTACCAAGTAAATCCTGTTTCATTCTTCAGTTCAGTTAATTCAGTGCATTACTTGTCATTTCTTTGTAATTCTTTGTGAAATTTACCAGTAATTTCAGAGTGAAAACGGTTTCTTCACCACTGATATTTTACTATCCCTGAAATAATAGTATAGTTTTTATTAATATTCTGAATCAGTTTGTTTTTTAAATGAAAGTTTTAGCAATATTGATGTTTTTGTCATTTTTATTCCATACTTTTTATATTATTACAATTAATTTGTGTATATATATATATATATATATATATATATATATATATATATATATATATATTACCTTTTATTACTTTAATTTTAGTTATCATGTTAAGCTAAATAAATAAAAAATACAAATGTAGCCTTTGCAAAAGTCTGCGCTGAAAGATTCCAGTGTTTATTTTATTTCATGTATGAAAATCTTTTTTATGTTTTAAGTTTTGTTTGGATTTCCACTACTGAAATCAGTAACATCTTCACTGAAATAAACCAGCATTAATGTTTGAAATGCAGTAAAAATGAGGAACTTCTTGTGTTTCTTCGTTTAGGAGAGGAAGCTGAGCTTGGATCCTTCAGAAGAAGAGAGATGTTGAGAATGGATCGATGCTCCTCGCTGGAGAAACATCTCAGAGATGCTGAGCTCCAGCTGAAGCAGCAGGTGGCGCTGCGACCATCATCCTCTTCATCATCCTCCTCACTGTGTGTCTCCACATGCATCCGTCAGTGTCTGGCAGCCATTTTAAGGCCTAATGGATCAGGATTACTCTGGGAAAATCACCAAATATTCCCTCAGTGGTGAAGCTCACAAGCGTCCGGAAACACAGTGAGAGACTGAAGTTCAGCTGATAACTCTTGGATATGAACTGCACGTGATCAGCTGTTGGATCAGTTTGATTCACGATCTAATGATTTGATTTGATCATTAAAACTTCAGTACGTCACACGAAGGCTTTAAAATACCAGAATTATGAGCAGTTATGACTATCTGTGGCTCACATGTCTCTCAGTAAGAGCTGATTTGGATATTTGCATGAGATGAAAACATTCACATCACTTTAATTAAGCTTGATCATTGTATAAACCATATTTCATGTTATTTAACTAACTCAGTTTATATGTGAAAACACTTTATGCTCAACTCAATCCGAGCAGCGGAGTCCTCAGCCATCTTCAGGAATCAGATTAAAACACATCTCTATTCTAATTCTATTCTTTACAAATGAATAGCCCCTTTTAGACTTGCACTCTATTCATTTACTGTTTTCTTTTTTTTTTAAAGCTTGCTCAATTCTTTTTCTATTCTATCTGTTTTCTTTTTTTTATTAATTCTATAATAAAAAACACTATAGTAATATATATCTAGTTGTACTTGTATATCATTGCTCTCTTGTAGGTTTTGATTGTTTCCATTGTCCTCATTCATAACTCACTTTGGATAAAAGTTTCTGCTAAATGTAAATGTAATGTTAATATATATAATTGTAAATTTGAAAAAAAAAAAAAAAATATGTAAAAATAAAAAAAAGTTTTTTTTAATGATTAAAAACTTCTTGCTGACAAATGTCGGTTTAAATGATAGTGTGCAAAGATTGGTAAAGACTTGTCATGCCAATTGATCAGTTTCTGGAGTTTTGGATTTAATCAGGTTGATGAGTTCTTGTTCCTCTGATGGTTCAGTGGGTGTCTCTCTCCGGTGAATCCTGGCGAAAGTGTAAGCGAGGCGTTAGTTTGTGAATGGACGGCTGTGCTCCGGGTCTCGTCTTTCACGGTGATGTCACGCCGGGGCTGATGGCGTCACTGCGCGTCCCGGAGGAGCGTCTCGAGCGCGTTGACGGATCGCAGCAGCAGCGAAGAGCGACGCGACCGTGGCTCCGGCGGCCGGGATCGAGCGACGCCCAGCCGGACACCGAGCGAGGAGAGCATGGAGGCTGTAGCGGAGGAGCTGCAGGCCGGCTCCCGGATCCCGGTGACCGTCGAGCAGATCGTTAACGACACGCTGGTGGTGACCCTCACGTACCGAGAGAGGAGCTACACGGGCATCTTACTGGACTGCAGCAGAAAGTGAGTCGCCTTTCTTTGTGTTTTGATGTAAAACCAGACTTTAGTGCGCTCAGGCCCCGCAGCAGGCCTTTCTCAGAGACAATGAGGAGAGCATCAGCATCAGCTGCACTCTTTTGTGTCGGATCGTGTGTGTTTAATGTAGCACCTGGAGCTCTGTCATGTAACAATGTATCTTCACTGTATCACTTCCAGCGGAGACTCTGATTGATGTTTGCACGCGCACGCATTGCATCACGCAGTCCGTTTAATCGAGTCAAATCAGCAGTATTCCTCATGAAGGCCCAGATGCCATTGTTTCGAGAGCATACCTGGACATTCATCCAGTTTAAAGGTCAAATACTGCTCAGGCACACGTGTTTATTCATTTTATCCTTATAAATGCGCTTTGAGACATTTAATCTCAATGGTTTTCTAATAAAATCACACGAGGCCTTTGCTTATTGACCTCTTTTCTCTTATTTATAGTGACCTCTCATTGTCTGGATTAGATCACTTCATTCCTTCCTTCATAATAATGACATTATTTTGAGGTTTTATGAGTTTTAATATAAATTGTGTCAGACAAAGACAGGTGAGATGTCACTCAAGCACTTCACAAGGTTATATTTCACTATAAACAGCATATGAAGGTGGATCTGTGTCTGAATATGAGCAGCTGTCAGGTATTTATAGACTCTGCATTATTCCACACACTTAAATGTTAAATATTTTAACAGTTTGTGATATGAACTATGTTTTATTTTCAGCTGTTATTATGGAAACCCTAAGTATTAATAGCGTTTTATGAAAGATTAAGCACAAATGTGTCATTTCCTCACCGTTTTATGCAACTTTTGTGAAATCACCGCATTGAAATGTGCTTGTTCCTGTATTATCTTCCTGTGTCACGTCCTGCTCGTGTTCTGGAGCCGCTCGCTGTGTTCAGAATATCATAACTGCACACTTTCTGTGTCAGTAGATGACCTAGAGATTACATGGCACAGAATACTGTGGCCCACAATGCAGTGCGCTCAACCTTACATTCCCCGAGTCGTGCTTTACACGATTGTGCACAAAACCTGAGTGTGTGCAGTATGAAACATAATTAAATAAAGATTATGAGGAATCTGAGAGTGCAAAAAATCCAAATATTGAGAAAATTGCAGTAGGAAAAAAAACCATATCTTCATGAAACATAATCTTCAATATCCTAATTATTTTTGGCATTAAAGAAAAATCTATAATTTTGACACATACAATATATTTTAGGCTATTGCTACAATTATGCCCCAATACATGTATAAAGGTATTTGCAATTTTGACACACTTTTTCCTTGCAATTCTACGAAAAAAACTGTGAGATATAAATAATTTTGCTTATTTAATTTTTCTGAATTAACTTAAAAATGTAAAGTAAGCAGAATGCATTGAAGATCTATTTCAGTCTTTCTTCTCCAAAATGTCTCTCTCTCTTCCTTCACTTCCTGTCCACCTACTGTCCTATCAAAATAAAGGCATAAAACACCAAAAATAAATCTGAAAAGTTCACATTTAATGTGTTACTTGATGTTTCACAAACATTGTATTTAAAAAGTATTTGTGACATAATCTTACAATTTTGTCTTTTTTCCTTTGAATATTAATAATAAAAAAATGTAATAATTAAAAAATAATATAGAAATGAAAAACGTGCTGCATGCATTGAAAAAAAGTAATAAGTGTTTTGAAAATAGAAAATATTTACTTTTTGACTTTGAAAATTTAAATTTAATTTTTTAGTTGACGTTTCATTAATAATAATTTGTGAACCTTGCTGTGAAGTTTCTACACCAGTTGTTTTTCACTGCACTAAAATAAGCTGAAGAGAAGTATATTAAATGTTTATCGTAGAATATTTCTTAGTTTCTGAGCAAACCGTGATGAGTGTAGTGTCAGTAATCAGCAAGTGTTCCTCTCTTAGAGGCCTGGGAGTGTTTAAATAGCACCATCGTCTGTCGTGAACATCTCAGCTGTTATAAATATTCTGATTATGTAATGAAGGGTTTTCTTACACCTACAGCGGTCGTATGAAGGCCTCGAAGACCGACGCTTCAGGGCTGGGCGTTTTATTTTGCATCAAACATCAGACGATTGGTGTTTATGCCTCTCTCACTTCCTTCTGAGGTTAAATTAATAATCCCTGCACAATCAGATTTCAGAGCTGGGTGTGAAAACAAGCAGGTCTCCTGGGTCTCTCCGGTGTCCCGGTGGTTTATGGGATTGTTTTTGTTCAGTGAGGTGGAGGGGGCTCCGGATCTCGTCCCCGTTGGTCTCTTTGTCTGTCGCTTCTAACCGCGCACAGCTCAGACTCATGCTCACCTTCAGGCTCCAGGCAGAAAAAATAAATCTGAATTGAACTGAAAAATATAAAATCAGGAGTTTGGGACAAACTCGCAATTCTATGAAGGAAAGTCAGAATTAAGACAAAGTCGCAATTACCTTTTTTTATTCTGAGTTTGGGTTAAAGACACAAAAAGGGGTTTTCAAACATCAAAACAAAAGTTTAATGCAACTGTAAATCTTTTTTTATTATTATTATTTTTTTATTCTGAGTAAAAACTAATGACTATCATACATTTCTACCATCATTTACAGAAAACGCCAACTAAAATGTCAGTGTAACTGTAGGTCATGTGACCCTGGAACACAAAACAAGTCTTAAATGTAAATTTTTACATTTACATGAAAATCTGGAATCTGAGGGAGAAAAAAAATCTAAATATTGAGAAAATCATCTTTAGAGTTGTTCAAATGAATTCTTAGCAATGCATATTACTAATCAAAAATGAAGTTTTGATGTATTTACAGTATGAAATTTACAAAACATCCTCATGAACATGATCTTTACTTAATATCCTAATGATTTTTGGCATAAAAGAAGAATTTATAATTTTGATCCACACAAAGTTTTTTCGGATATTGCTACAAATATGCCCCAGCAACTTAAGACTCCAGGGTCACATATACTAAAAATCATTTAATATGCTTTCTGTGTATAAAAAAAAAAAATAATTTGTTAATTGTTTTATGGAGACACCAAAATGGGAGCTTTTTGTTTTGTAGTTACAGTAGTGAGGTGTTGGGGAGATAATGTGCTTAAAGGGGGGGTGAAATGCTGGTTTTCACTCAATCTCCTGTTAATCTTGAGTACCTATGGAGTAGTACTGCATCCTTCATAACTCCAAAAAGTCTTTAGTTTTATTATATTCATAAGAGAAAGATAGTCTGTACCGATTTTTCCCGGAAAAACACGAGCGGCTGGAGGCGTGACGTGTGGGCGGAGCTAAAGAATCACGAGCACCAGTAGGCTTTTGAGTTGAGAGCGTTTGGAAGCTGTAACAGCTGTGAAGGCTGAAACTGAACGAGAACAGCAGCAGCAACGACTCGCTCCGAGCGGGGCTCGAACCCGGGTCTCCGATGGGAGGGGACGCACTAACAAGGAGGCAGAGATATTTAAAGCAGTTTTACTCACCGCCTGCGGTAACAACACAGGATCGTGACCCTTTTTCGTTGGGACTGCATCATCCTTAAGAAATAAACGATACGCAAATCCGTCGTCAAACTGGGCCTTGTTTGTAAAACAAGCATCTTCGAAATGCAGGGAACAAACACAAACACTTGCACAACTCCGTTGATGCTCTGTAAAAATAAACTCCATCCACTGGTCCCTTAATGCTGTTTCTCTTTTGGTAATCTGTGCAGGGTTGTCTTGCTCTGGCAACCAAAAACACACTTCTTTTGTGACATCTCTCGACGCTCTCGCTCTGATCAGTGAAGTCTGTTGTGCTCTCAGTGCTCTGCTATACGGGAGCGCGCTCTTCCGGCAGAAGTGCCTCAGGACACATATAAGGAAATTCTGCTCCATCTAACGTCACACAGAGCCATACTCGAAAAAAACTTTCAGAAACTTGTGACAAACCGGAAGAGGTTTTTTTGGAACAGAAATACTCCTTCAAACGTACAACTTAATTTTTGAAACTTTGTCCATGTTTAGCATGGGAATCCAACTCTTTAACAGTGTAAAAAACTCAGTGTGCATGAAATAGCATTTCACCCCCCTCCCTCTAATGTGTCACAGTGCACATAATAATAATAATAATAATAATAATAACAATTATTCTTCATTCTGTTGTATTTTTCAAATGTGACCATGAAGTTCTTAGTTTCTGAGAATAAGAGTTTTGAGAGATGGAGGAATATCTGTGGTGTTTTTTAAAGGCTATAACACATGTAGGAGTGGCTCTGTGCATGATATGACTGGTTCACTAACTGGTTTTTCTGGTCAAGAGTCGGCTTGCCATTAGAAATGATTAATCGTGTATTTCCATTCTTGAGCGTGGAAAGGTTTTGCAAAAGTGTGATCATGTTAAAAATAAGGACATTTAAAGGTGACGGTCTTAGATGGCTTATTATTGTAACCTACATACAAAACCATACAAAATGCATAAACATTAACTTAAGTAATATAAAAAAGGTAATGTTTTCTTTCAGATAGTTGCCAAGGCAAGGCTAAAATAACTATTTATTGCATAAAAAATTAAAAAAAAAATGTGGCTCAGTATCTCGATGCTATCTCGACTCTGTTTGTCCAAACAATGTTAGACTGGGGAATGTCAGAAAACTAGGATTGTCCTTATTTTGTTTTTGTCCAATTGTTGCTGCTAGTGGCTTTTAAAATGAAAAGTCTAAACAGAACACCAGGAAGCTTTTGTGTCAAAGAAGCACAGTATTATTGGTAATTAACCCTTACTCTCTCAATTACTGTCCTTATGTTTCCCTCTCCACTCTTTTCTGTAGGACTGGGCTGTTTTGCCTTCCAGACGTTGTTGGAAAATCTGAATCCGAGAGCCTCGTATTGAGAGCGGACTGTGAAGTCTCGAGGGAAGAGGTTTCCTCTGAACCCGTCAGTCAGCCGATAGAGCGACCAAAAGATGAGAACACGGAGCCTGAGGTGGGACATCCCGTCCCGGTACCCATCCCGGTGCAGCCGGGTCAGCCCTCGTACCCGCCGTACTTCGAAGGCGCCCCGTTTCCTCAGCCCATGTGGGTCCGGCACACTTACAACCAATGGGTACCACAACCACCACCTCGTCCAGTCAAGAGGAAGAAGAGACGAAGTCGAGAACCTGGACGGATGACCATGAGCACAATCCGACTGAGACCTCGGCAGGTGCTGTGCGAGAAATGCAAAAACACACTCAACAGTGACGAGGAGAGCAAAGATGGACCAACGGAGGCCAAGACGTCCAGGAAGGAGAACGCTCCTCAATCTGAAGAGGACACTAAATCAACCCCAGCCAAGAGGAAGGAGGACGGAGACAACAAAGAGTCAAAGAGACGAGAGGAATCAGCGATCTATGACAGCAAACGCTCCCGGAAGGACAAGAAGGATGATGAGAAGTTTCCCGGAGGGAGCATCATTCCCCATAGCCCCGTGATTAAGATCTCTTATAGCACTCCACAAGGCAAAGGTGAGGTGATAAAGATCCCCTCGAGGGTTCACGGTTCTGTCAAACCCTTCTGTCCGAAGCAGCTTCTGCAGAACGGCCACAGAGAGCACAACGCTTCCGAGGAATCCCAAAAAGTCGTGCAACCTCCTGTAGACTCCATCCGAACGGGTCTTACCATTTCCATTCCCAAACTCAAGCTCCCAAGGTTGAGTAATCCTGACGCCCCTTCGCCCAAGATACGCTTGAGATCCCGGGCTGACGGAGCGGAGCAGGTGTCCGTGTACGAGGCAGAACTGGTGGATGGCGTTCGGAGGAAAAGTCCTAGAGTTCCCAACTCTCAGTCGGAAGATGGTGTGGAGAAGAGTTCGCTTGAGCTTTGGTCGGGAGAGGAAGTGGAACGACACGGAGACTTGACTTTACTCATCAACTTCCGGAAGAGGAAAGCGGACTCCTCGAGCCTCTCCGTGTGCAGCAGTGACAGTCTCGACGAGTCCAAGTCGTTCAGCTCCGACGGAACGTCGCCGGAAATCTGTGATCTCGCTCCAGGCGACGATATCGCAGTCTCGTCTTCCTCTCAAGGGGAAAGTAAGACTGTTCCGCCTCTGACTGTACGACTGCACACTCGCAGCATGACTAAATGGGTGACAGAGGAAGGTCATGCCGTGACAGTGGGTGATGTTGTTTGGGGAAAGATCCACGGATTTCCTTGGTGGCCTGCGCGGATACTCAGTATTAGCGGCGCTCGTAGAGAAGAAGGTGAGGTCGATGCTCCGTGGCCTGAAGCTAAAAGTCTCCTGGTTCGGTTCTCCCACCACCTCCCAACTCTCAGTTGCCAAACTCTCACCGTTCCGCGAATTCTTCAGGTCACGCTTTAACCGGAAGAAGAAAGGGATGTACCGCCGTGCCATTATGGAGGCCGCCAAGGCGGTGGGACACATGGGTGCCGAAATCACATCTCTACTGGCTCACTGCGAGACTTAGGTGAGTCTCTTGTCTTTCCTTGCGTCTAATGACAAGCAAAGCATGCTTCAGTTTTGAGTGAACTCGACTCATGCGCTATAGAAAGTTTGATCTTTTCCCAGTTTCTCTCTTGAAGTGATGAGTGATAAAATATCTTTGCACTTTTTAAAAACAGAGTTGCATGAGTCTCTGAGAAGCTTCACCCAAGCGCTTGCATTGGGGAACTTTTGTTGTTGTGTTTCTGGTCGTTTGTTGTTGTTCCATTCTATTAATTTTTTGCCTGTAAAAAAAGGTCTGAGGCCAGTGTTGCCACCTTGTGGACAGAAAATTGCTTGCAATAAAAAAAATGTTTTGCTTTATTTGTAGGGCTGCGCAATTTAGCCCAAAGTTTTGTGATTCTTTATAAATACTTTATAAATATTATTAGTACTACTAATGGCGCATTCCATGAACATGAATTTATTGAATTAAAAATATTAAACCAATAAACATTTATTTTGACTGAAACTCTAAACCGCTTATATACATTTATTTATTCAACCGAGCGAGGAGAGCATTTATTTTCCTACTTCTGTGAAACACAAAAGTAAATGTTCTGGTGTGTTGATGCTGCTCTTTTTGCTGTCTTAAGTACTTTTAGATAATTTCAATACTGATTTGATCAGGGCTTTCCCAATCTTCTATAGATGTGTGATAAAGAGCAGCACGAACA
Organism: Carassius auratus; assembly: GCF_003368295.1. Lineage (NCBI taxonomy): Eukaryota > Metazoa > Chordata > Actinopteri > Cypriniformes > Cyprinidae > Carassius > Carassius auratus. The sequence continues at coordinate 1,336,596 of NC_039255.1, forward strand.
TCCTTCTAAACATCTCCTTTTGTGTTCCACAGAGGAATGTGATTCAGGTTTGGAACGCATGGGTGCATCTCTTGTGTTTTTAGGTGTGCGTTTTCTTTACATTTCATTGTCTCCAAAGGTTATTGAGAAAAGTAGGCTTGATGTGTTTAGTTGAGAATAGAAACATCTTTAACTTCCCAGTTGGTTCCCATGGCCTCAGTCTCTTTGGAGATTGCTAGGTCACCTCATGTTTATTGAGGATCAGATGCTGTCTTGGTTCAATATTGGCTAAAGTGCACAAGCCGCTCCCACTGCCAGTGTTTGCACTCCTGAATTTCCATCCAGCCATATTTAGTCTCATCTAGACTGTGCTTTGCATGACAACATATCTGCAGATTCAAATTTCAGTACATTGTTATGCAGCATTTGTGCATTTTTATGCATGCATTAATATGAATCATTCATGGTTGTTTATACATGCATTTTGATGCATAATTTGTGCATTTTTATGCATGCATTTTTATATGCATTTTAATGCATGCATTTGTCATTTGTGCATTTTTAAATGCATGCATTATTATGAATTTGTATGCATTATTTATGCTTATGCATGCATTTTGATGCATGTATTTTTTTTGCACCACCATTTACAAAGAATACATTGCAAGCGGTTGCAAGCATATATGAACATAGTTCATGCAATTACTAGGTTAATGAATATTCAGATACTGAATACTGTACTTGCCATTCATGCATCTGCTTGTTTTCTCTCTGCAGATCACGAGGATGGTAGTGGACTGGCTGTCATTCAGGGTTTTGCAGGTGCTCCCAGGACGTGGTGATCTCCCCGGACGGAGAGCGCCTTCATCTGCCACGGATATCATGAGGGAAGGTGCTTTATTTCCCTCCACACGTGGCTGTTGGATGCGATGCGTGGACTGTGTTCGAGGGCCACGAGGAGAATGTGGGAACCTCCGAGCGAACAATTCCCATTTGTTTCTCCATCTTATGTTTGTTTTTTTAGGACGTACATGATATTAGAACAAGTAGCTTGACACTAAATCCGAATGTATTTATTCACAAAAAGAAAACACTCGACCGGTGACTGGCCTCCTGTAAGATCACACTGCTGCTGTTTCTCATAAATCTTACGTCTGTTTAGGATCTGACTGAACGGACTGACAAATATCCATATTATAAAACAAAACGATGAGTCTTAGTGTGTCCGTTTCTTCAGATGATGAAAATGTGAAATTCCTTTTAGCATCATGTAGGTCTTACATCATGCAGTATGTCAGTTTGTCTCTGTCCTCTCCAAGTAAATATATCTCTCTCTCGTTTGTCTCTTTTTCACTCTGATTGTGATGTTTTGCTTTAATTATTTAATGTGTCATGATGAGAGAAGCACTTTATCCGTACCTTGGTGGCCTGCTGTGAACACGAACCCCAGTTTGCAGACTCTCGGAGGAGCCAACCCATCGCTTTTGAAGGGATTTATCATTTTTGTGATGGAGATTTCGATTAAAGCACGCTTTCAGGAAGTTGTGTACACTGTATTCTCACGTTACGCCCGGTTACGTTGCTTTCCTCCTTCTGAAATGTTCCACTGGAGATCTGGAGAGACGTGTGTGTTATTAAAGCGTGCTGGTGATCGTGTGTTTGCTGAGACCTGCGGACTCGAGCGTTTCTAGGTCGCAGGTTTGGTGTGTTTTTCCAGCTGGACTTTCTGCAAGCGTCGAGCACTTTATATCCGCCGCTGCTCGACATGCTGGAGTTTTTTTAATGTGCTGTAAATAGAATAAAATATAAAAGCAATGTCCTTTCTTGCAGTGTTTACTTTGCACGTGTGGTTTAGTTTCCAGACAGCGGGAGGTAAATGAGACGCATCCTACTCCACTTTAGAGTTTCATACGGCCGCCTTTAAAACATTCGACTGACTGCATTCAAGCTTTCATTTCACTGTTAGACTGACCAGATGAAAAGCTCGATTTGAAGATGAGTATGTTTCCGCTTATTAAGATGTTGCAATGATTGTGTTGTGAAAGACTGCTCTTCTGTGTGTAATCAAACCTGCCTGGAAATAGTCTTGACCTGTGTTTACACTTATGCTCTACACACACACAGACACACACACACACACACAGACACACACAGACAGAGAGACACACACATACACACGACAACTAAACTGAAGGAATGCTTTTAGAGATTTTAAACTCAAATCTAATCTCAAATATTGTTATACATTATCATTCCAATGTTTGTGGTCAGTAAGATTTTTGAAAGCGTCTCTTCTGCTCACCAGGACTGCTTTTATTTGACCACACCAATAATAAAAATTATGAAAAATTATTACAATTTAAAGTGGATGTTTTCTGTGTGAATCTGTGTTAAAGTGTCATTTATTTCTGAGATGCTCCGCTGTATTTTCAGCATCATGCATTTTATTTTTCAGGATTCACAGATGAATAGAAAGTTTATTTGAAACAGAAATCTTTTGTCACGAATGTCTTTACAGTCACTTTTGATCAATTTAATGCACCCCTGATAAATAAAAGCATTTATTTCTTTTGTACAAAATCTTACTGACCTCAACGTATTATTATTTTTATTTTTGGACCGTTGTTTCTCTTGATGTGCATCATTTCAGATCCAGTTATCACAGACGAAAGGCAATATCACGAGATAACTGTCTTAATGAAGTATTATTACACACAAAAACTCTTCATATAGTTCTTTCTCTTCTTCATACATTGTCTCTTCATAGCACCACTGTCATTTTAAAGAAATTAAGAATATTTAATTATAAAACATTTTTTATTTTAAAGTAACTCCACTGTTATGATACTATGATTTTTGTGTAGTTTTCTAAGAGTACACGTATAATTTACACGTTTTATGTTGGCGTCACTCACTTTCTAACTCTTCTGTTCATTGAAGACTGGATGTGTGAGGGAGTATTGACTTATTAACACATTCACTGCCACCTAACTGGCAGCTTTAGGGTCAATAGAGTTGTGTATTTGTGTAGCAGTGGAAGTGCCGTCTGATCTGTAGTTCTGGTGAAGTTCTTCAGACCACAGAAACTCATTCTGACTCATCATCATTCAGTCTCTGTCAGGAAGGAAGCTGCTGAGTTTATGCTGTAATTTTCCTGCACGCGTGGACTAAACACATACATGTCAGACTGTAGAAATATCCATATCTCAGCAGAAAGATAAAAGAAATTGTCAAAGAAATTGATATTGGACTTATTTTCTTTTTTGCATTGAGGCATTTTATAACACTCAAATGTTCATTGATACAATGACAAAATATTCTCATTACATTGATGCAGAGAAAAACTAGGATCTAAAGAATCGGGGCCATAGTGTGTGTGTGTGTGTGTGTGTGTGGTGTGTGTGTGTGTGATGAGTGAGTGTGTGTGTGTATGCGTGTGTGTAGCACACATTCCCAGAGACGTGTATAACAACACCTTAAGGGTTCCCATAAGCAGGATTTATTGTTGTGCCCCCCTTCCTCAAATATGATGATGAAATAAACACCTACTATAGGGGTGAAAAAATAACTTTAATCAAATAAAAAACTAAATGAATAAAATTGTATTATTTTACAAATCACAATTGTAGCTCTCGACATTTACCTGTGGCTATAACTTTATTATGACTTTAATTTTTTTATAGTCTCAAGCATTCAGAAATCATGCAAAAGGAAACTAAGCAGTTTTACTATGATAAAACCATGATTTATTTTTTGTAAGGGTTGTGATATGCACGTTTTTAGTTGAAGAAATTATAAAGCCTGTGTCATCTATAGCAAAAAGGTGTCCAAAAATGAAAGATGAAGTGAATATTTGTAATGAAATGTTTGGTCAGTATCCTAAACAAGGATT
>NC_039255.1:1340566-1353066 GCF_003368295.1 Carassius auratus
AGATCACGTATCTAAAAAAAATCGCTATAGTAAAAGAGAAATAATACGAGGAGTGAAGTTTCCTACCGTTCTGCTGTGTTTGGTCCTCACACGCGTCTGACGCTCCGCGGCGTCTCCGCCCCTCACACGCACGTGTCCTATCCTACCCCACGAATTTCCAATCCGTGCTCAGATTTTGGTAACCGTACCCTCGGTTTTTGAATCTGTACCCACAAATTCATAATCTGCGCGCAACACTTTCCCAATCTGTTCCCATGGATTTGTAAACTGTAGCCTACTGACGGATTCATGCAGCAGCTCCTACGTGTTAACATACAGTTTTTAATGAATATTATTATGTGGAATGGGTCTACAGCAAAGTGTCTTAAGTGATTCTCTGTATGTTTTTCTCATACAGGTGAAACATTGTTGAAAACATGCAGCCTGTCTCTACTTTGGAGTCGCCGGCTTTCAGTCAGATCCTTAGCATGATAACATAGATTTTTAAACAACATTAATATATAATATATATACCCTATGTATGTATGAATGTATGTATGTATGTTTCTCGAAATTGATTCTGAATAATTCAGATTGCTTTCATTTATTTATTTCAAATGTTTTTGTGTTATGTTGTCCATTGTTGATAGTTTCATACTTAAGCTGTGAAAGGACATTTTTAAGGGCTCAACACAACAGCTTTTATGATGCAGAAGCCACTTTAGTTTTTGATTCTGAATATATTATTCAGGTGTTTTGTTATTTATTTCAGAAATCCTTGTGATATACAATATTCAGTTTGTGCTGGTCTGCCTCAATCAAAATAGTGTTTAAAAATTACTTTCTGTTTCACTTTGTGTTTGTATAGACCATAACGCATAAAAGCACAATCAATGAGAACACAGTATCATCAGCAAATTTGATAGTAGATGTGGAGCTGTGCTAAGACGCAGTCATGTGTGTAGAGAGAGTAGAGCAGGGACTCAGGACACAGCCTGTGGGCTCCTACGTTCAGGTGATGAGCTGGAGGTGTACTGGCTTTCACCACTTGAGGTCTGCCGGTGAGGAAATCAAGAATCCAGTTGCAGAGTGAAGAATTCAGGCCGAGGTCTATGAGTTTAGAAGCTAGCTTTATGGGTACTATAGTATTAAAAGCTGAGCTATAGTCAATAAATAGCAGCCTTACATAGTTACCTGTTATCGCTGTCAATGTGTGTAAGAGAGAGTGCAGGATGTGAGAGATGGCATCATCGGTGGAATCTGTTTGGGTGATAGGCAAACTGAAGAGGGTCCAAAGTATACGGTATGGGGAGCAGATGATGTTTTTAACCAGTCCCTCAAACACCTTCGATGACTATTGATGTGAGGGCAACTGGACGATAGTCATTCAGACTGGAGGTTTATTGTTCTTAGGCACAGGGATGATGACTGATTTTTTGAATGAGGTGGGAACCACCGATGTAGCAAGAGACTCATTAAAAATGGATGTAAACAAACCAGCGAGCTGATCAGCTCAGGACCGCAGAACACGGCCAGAAATCCCATCAGGTCCGGCTCCTTCCTTACATTCCTTACATGTGACACTGAAGACTGGAGTAATGATGCTGAAAATCACAGAAATAAAATAGATTTTAATGTATATTAAAATAAAAATAATGTTGTTTTACTTCATAATAATATTTAACTTTTTTTCCTGTATTTTTGATCAAATAAATGCAGTTTTGATGAGTAAACTCCTGTAAGGAAAAAAAAAAAAAAAAAAAAAAAAAAAAAAAAACATAAAAAATCATTTTATGATTTTAAATATATATAATATTACCTTTTCTTTTCATCATCATCTTTAAGAGTTCATGATTATTTATGTTCAACTTATTGCTCAGTTGATGAATCCATCCACAATTCAAAAAACACAACACATGCAACTGAGGTACAAGAAGTGTTGACATCCAAAAGTAATTGAAATCATTTAAAAATCACATCGACAGGTTAAAAAAAAAAAAAGGCTCAAATATTCATTTATCACCAATTAACTGTTTGACAAACACTTCCTGCTCCGAAGATCTGAATCAACCGAGTCGCGAACAGGCTCCGAAGTGCCGATCTGAATCAACCGAGTCGCGAACAGGCTCCGAAGTGCCGATCTGAATCAACCGAGTCGCGAACATGCTCCTAAGTGCCGATCTGAATCAACCGAGTCGCGAACAGGCTCCGAAGTGCCGATCTGAATCAACGGAGTCGCGAACAGGCTCCGAAGTGCCGATCTGAATCAACCGAGTCGCGTACAGGCTCCGAAGTGCCGATCTGAATCAACCGAGTCGCGAACAGGCTCCGAAGTGCCGATCTGAATCAACGGAGTCGCGAACAGACTCCGAAGTGCCGATCTGAATCAACGGAGTCGCGAACAGACTCCGAAGTGCCGATCTGAATCAACCGATTCGCGAACAGGCTGAATCAACGGAGTCGCGAACAGACTCCGAAGTGCCGATCTGAATCAACCGAGTCGCGAACAGGCTCCGAAGTGCCGATCTGAATCAACCGAGTCGCGAACAGGCTCCGAAGTGCCGATCTGAAAACTTCGAACAAAGAATGTAAAAAATAAATGCATTTTAAAATAGTAAAAAATAATTAAGAATGGTCTTTCTCTATATTATATTAACAGTCTAACTTTTAACGAGCAATGCACCATAGGATCACCTTTAAACTATAAAAAAAACACTATATTTGAGCCTATATTAATAACCTCTATGTAAGTAAACATTGAATACCGTACTTAACAAATTCATTAAACACGTTATTAAATCCTAATTAGTTTTTAAACACTGACAGGAACTTTCAGGTTACTGCGTTTATAAAACAACTGTATGAAAGACTCAGATCACGTATCTAAAAATAAATCGCTATAGTAAAAGAGAAATAATACGAGGAGTGAAGTTTCCTACCGTTCTGCTGTGTTTGGTCCTCACACGTGTCTGACGCTCCGCGGCGCGTCTCCGCCCCTCACACGCACGTGTCCTATCCTACCCCACGAATTTCCAATCCGTGCTCAGATTTTGGTAACCGTACCCTCGGTTTTTGAATCTGTACCCACAAATTCATAATCTGCGCGCACACTTTCCCAATCTGTTCCCATGGATTTGTAAACTGTAGCCTACTCACGGATTCATGCAGCAAGCTCCTACGTGTTAACATACAGTTTTAATGAATATTATTATGTGGAATGGGTCTACAGCAAAGTGTCTTAAGTGATTCTCTGTATGTTTTTCTCATACAGGTGAAACATTGTTGAAAACATGCAGCCTGTCTCTACTTTGGAGTCGCTGGCTTTCAGTCAGATCCTTAGCATGACAACATAGATTTCATTTTTAAACAGCTTTTATATATATATATATTTATATATATATATATATATATATATATATATATATATATATATATATATATATATATATATATATATATATATACCTATGTATGTATGAATGTATGTATGTATGTATGTTTCTCGAAATTGATTCTGAATAATTCAGATTGCTTTCATTTATTTATTTCAAAATGTTTTGTGTTATGTTGTCCATTGTTGATAGTTTTCATACTTAAGCTGTGAAAGGAACATTTTTAAGGGCTCAACACAACAGCTTTTATGATGCAGAAGCCACTTTAGTTTTTGATTCTGAATATATTATTCAGGTGTTTTGTTATTTATTTCAGAAATCCTTGTGATATACAATATTCAGTTTGTGCTGGTCTGCCTCAATCAAAATAGTGTTTAAAAATTACTTTCTGTTTCACTTTGTGTTTGTATAGACCATAACGCATAAAAGCACATCAATGAGAACACAGTATCATCAGCAAATTTGATAATAGATGTGGAGCTGTGCTAAGACACGCAGTCATGTGTGTAGAGAGAGTAGAACAGGGGACTCAGGACACAGCCCTGTGGGGCTCCTACGTTCAGGGTGATGGAGCTGGAGGTGTACTGGCTTTCACCACTTGAGGTCTGCCGGTGAGGAAATCAAGAATCCAGTTGCAGAGTGAAGAATTCAGGCCGAGGTCTATGAGTTTAGAAGCTAGCTTTATGGGTACTATAGTATTAAAAGCTGAGCTATAGTCAATAAATAGCAGCCTTACATAGTTCCTGTTATTGCTGTCAATGTGTGTAAGAGAAGAGTGCAGGATGTGAGAGATGGCATCATCGGTGGATCTGTTTGGGTGATAGGCAAACTGAAGAGGGTCCAAAGTATACGGTATGGGGGAGCAGATGACGTTTTTAACCAGTCCCTCAAACACCTTCATGACTATTGATGTGAGGGCAACTGGACGATAGTCATTCAGACAGGAGGGTTTATTGTTCTTAGGCACAGGGATGATGACCGATTTTTGAATGAGGTGGGAACCACCGATGTAGCAAGAGACTCATTAAAAATGGATGTAAACAAACCAGCGAGCTGATCAGCTCAGGACCGCAGAACACGGCCAGAAATCCCATCAGGTCCGGCTCCTTTCCTTACATTCCTTAAATGTGACACTGAAGACTGGAGTAATGATGCTGAAAATCACAGAAAAAAAATAGATTTTATTGTATATTAAAATAAAAATAATGTTGTTTTACTTCATAATAATATTTAACTTTTTTTCATGTATTTTTGATCAAATAAATGCAGTTTTGATGAGTAAACTCCTGTAAGGAAAAACAAAAACAAAAAAAAAACATAAAAAATCATTCTATGATTTTAAATATATATAATATTACCTTTTCTTTTCATCATCATCTTTAAGAGTTCATGATTATTTATGTTCAACTTATTGCTCAGTTGATAAATCCATCCACAATTCAAAAAACACAACACATGCAACTGATGTACAAGAAGTATTGACATCCAAAAGTAATTGAAATCATTTAAAAATCACATCGACAGGTTAAAAAAAAAAAAGGCTCAAATATTCATTTATCACCAATTAACTGTTTGACAAACACTTCCTGCTCCGAAGATCTGAATCAACCGAGTCGCGAACAGGCTCCGAAGTGCCGATCTGAATCAACCGAGTCGCGAACAGGCTCCGAAGTGCCGATCTGAATCAACCGAGTCGCGAACAGGCTCCGAAGTGCCGATCTGAATCAACGGAGTCGCGAACAGGCTCCGAAGTGCCGATCTGAATCAACCGAGTCGCGAACAGGCTCCGAAGTGCCGATCTGAATCAACCGAGTCGCGAACAGACTCCGAAGTGCCGATCTGAATCAACGGAGTCGCGAACAGACTCCGAAGTGCCGATCTGAATCAACCGATTCGCGAACAGGCTGAATCAACGGAGTCGCGAACAGACTCCGAAGTGCCGATCTGAATCAACGGAGTCGCGAACAGACTCCGAAGTGCCGATCTGAATCAACCGAGTCGCGAACAGGCTCCGAAGTGCCGATCTGAAAACTTCGAACAAAGAATGTAAAAAATAAATGCATTTTAAAATAGTGAAAAATAATTAAGAATGGTCTTTCTCTATATTATATTAACAGTCTAACTTTTAACGAGCAATGCACCATAGGATCACCTTTAAACTATAAAAAAACACTATATTTGAGCCTATATTAATAACCTCTATGTAAGTAAACATTGAATACCATACTTAACAAATTCATTAAACACGTTATTAAATCCTAATTAGTTTTTAAACACTGACAGGAACTTTCAGGTTACTGCGTTTATAAAACAACTGTATGAAAGACTCAGATCACGTATCTAAAAATAAATCGCTATAGTAAAAGAGAAATAATAAGAGGAGTGAAGTTTCCTACCGTTCTGCTGTGTTTGGTCCTCACACGCGTCTGACGCTCCGCGGCGCGTCTCCGCCCCTCACACGCACGTGTCCTATCCTACCCCACGAATTTCCAATCCGTGCTCAGATTTTGGTAACCGTACCCTCGGTTTTTGAATCTGTACCCACAAATTCATAATCTGCGCGCACACTTTCCCAATCTGTTCCCATGGATTTGTAAACTGTAGCCTACTCACGGATTCATGCAGCAGGCTCCTACGTGTTAACATACAGTTTTAATGAATATTATTATGTGGAATGGGTCTACAGCAAAGTGTCTTAAGTGATTCTCTGTATGTTTCTCTCATACAGGTGAAACATTGTTTAAAACATGCAGCCTGTCTCTACTTTGGAGTCGCTGGCTTTCAGTCAGATCCTTAGCATGACAACATAGATTTCATTTTTAAACAGCATTTATATATATATATATGTATTTATATTTATATATATATATATATATATATATATATATATATATATATATATATATATATATATATACCTATGTATGTATGAATGTATGTATGTGTGTTTCTCGAAATTGATTCTGAATAATTCAGATTGCTTTCATTTATTTATTTCAAAATGTTTTGTGTTATGTTGTCCATTGTTGATAGTTTTCATACTTAAGCTGTGAAAGGAACATTTTTAAGGGCTCAACACAACAGCTTTTATGATGCAGAAGCCACTTTAGTTTTTGATTCTGAATATATTATTCAGGTGTTTTGTTATTTATTTCAGAAATCCTTGTGATATACAATATTCAGTTTGTGCTGGTCTGCCTCAATCAAAATAGTGTTTAAAAATTACTTTCTGTTTCACTTTGTGTTTGTATAGACCATAACGCATAAAAGCACATCAATGAGAACACAGTATCATCAGCAAATTTGATAATAGATGTGGAGCTGTGCTAAGACACGCAGTCATGTGTGTAGAGAGAGTAGAGCAGGGGACTCAGGACACAGCCCTGTGGGGCTCCTACGTTCAGGGTGATGGAGCTGGAGGTGTACTGGCTTTCACCACTTGAGGTCTGCCGGTGAGGAAATCAAGAATCCAGTTGCAGAGTGAAGAATTCAGGCCGAGGTCTATGAGTTTAGAAGCTAGCTTTATGGGTACTATAGTATTAAAAGCTGAGCTATAGTCAATAAATAGCAGCCTTACATAGTTCCTGTTATTGCTGTCAATGTGTGTAAGAGAAGAGTGCAGGATGTGAGAGATGGCATCATCGGTGGATCTGTTTGGGTGATAGGCAAACTGAAGAGGGTCCAAAGTATACGGTATGGGGGAGCAGATGACGTTTTTAACCAGTCCCTCAAACACCTTCATGACTATTGATGTGAGGGCAACTGGACGATAGTCATTCAGACTGGAGGGTTTATTGTTCTTAGGCACAGGGATGATGACCGATTTTTTGAATGAGGTGGGAACCACCGATGTAGCAAGAGACTCATTAAAAATGGATGTAAACAAACCAGCGAGCTGATCAGCTCAGGACCGCAGAACACGGCCAGAAATCCCATCAGGTCCGGCTCCTTTCCTTACATTCCTTACATGTGACACTGAAGACTGGAGTAATGATGCTGAAAATCACAGAAATAAAATAGATTTTATTGTATATTAAAATAAAAATAATGTTGTTTTACTTCATAATAATATTTAACTTTTTTTCCTGTATTTTTGATCAAATAAATGCAGTTTTGATGAGTAAACTCCTGTAAGGAAAAACAAAAACAAAAAAAAAACATAAAAAATCATTCTATGATTTTAAATATATATAATATTACCTTTTCTTTTCATCATCATCTTTAAGAGTTCATGATTATTTATGTTCAACTTATTGCTCAGTTGATAAATCCATCCACAATTCAAAAAACACAACACATGCAACTGAGGTACAAGAAGTATTGACATCCAAAAGTAATTGAAATCATTTAAAAATCACATCGACAGGTTAAAAAAAAAAAGGCTCAAATATTCATTTATCACCAATTAACTGTTTGACAAACACTTCCTGCTCCGAAGATCTGAATCAACCGAGTCGCGAACAGGCTCCGAAGTGCCGATCTGAATCAACCGAGTCGCGAACAGGCTCCGAAGTGCCGATCTGAATCAACCGAGTCGCGAACATGCGCCGAAGTGCCGATCTGAATCAACCGAGTCGCGAACAGGCTCCGAAGTGCCGATCTGAATCAACGGAGTCGCGAACAGGCTCCGAAGTGCCGATCTGAATCAACCGAGTCGCGAACAGGCTCCGAAGTGCCGATCTGAATCAACCGAGTCGCGAACAGGCTCCGAAGTGCCGATCTGAATCAACGGAGTCGCGAACAGACTCCGAAGTGCCGATCTGAATCAACGGAGTCGCGAACAGACTCCGAAGTGCCGATCTGAATCAACCGATTCGCGAACAGGCTGAATCAACGGAGTCGCGAACAGACTCCGAAGTGCCGATCTGAATCAACCGAGTCGCGAACAGGCTCCGAAGTGCCGATCTGAAAACTTCGAACAAAGAATGTAAAAATAAATGCATTTTAAAATAGTGAAAAATAATTAAGAATGGTCTTTCTCTATATTATATTAACAGTCTAACTTTTAACGAGCAATGCACCATAGGATCACCTTTAAACTATAAAAAAACACTATATTTGAGCCTATATTAATAACCTCTATGTAAGTAAACATTGAATACCGTACTTAACAAATTCATTAAACACGTTATTAAATCCTAATTAGTTTTTAAACACTGACAGGAACTTTCAGGTTACTGCGTTTATAAAACAACTGTATGAAAGACTCAGATCACGTATCTAAAAATAAATCGCTATAGTAAAAGAGAAATAATAAGAGGAGTGAAGTTTCCTACCGTTCTGCTGTGTTTGGTCCTCACACGCGTCTGACGCTCCGCGGCGCGTCTCCGCCCCTCACACGCACGTGTCCTATCCTACCCCACGAATTTCCAATCCGTGCTCAGATTTTGGTAACCGTACCCTCGGTTTTTGAATCTGTACCCACAAATTCATAATCTGCGCGCACACTTTCCCAATCTGTTCCCATGGATTTGTAAACTGTAGCCTACTCACGGATTCATGCAGCAAGCTCCTACGTGTTAACATACAGTTTTAATGAATATTATTATGTGGAATGGGTCTACAGCAAAGTGTCTTAAGTGATTCTCTGTATGTTTTTCTCATACAGGTGAAACATTGTTGAAAACATGCAGCCTGTCTCTACTTTGGAGTCGCTGGCTTTCAGTCAGATCCTTAGCATGACAAACATAGATTTCATTTTTAAACAGCATTTATATATATATATATATATGTATTTATATATATATATATATATATATATATATATATATATATATATATATATATATATATACAGTATATATATATATATATATACCTATGTATGTATGAATGTATGTATGTGTGTTTCTCGAAATTGATTCTGAATAATTCAGATTGCTTTCATTTATTTATTTCAAAATGTTTTGTGTTATGTTGTCCATTGTTGACAGTTTTCATACTTAAGCTGTGAAAGGAACATTTTTAAGGGCTCAACACAACAGCTTTTATGATGCAGAAGCCACTTTAGTTTTTGATTCTGAATATATTATTCAGGTGTTTTATTATTTATTTCAGAAATCCTTGTGATATACAATATTCAGTTTGTGCTGGTCTGCCTCAATCAAAATAGTGTTTAAAAATTGCTTTCTATATAACGCATAAAAGCACATTGATGGGAACATTAAAGAAAGTTCTTTAAAAAAGTAACTAAAAAAAAATACTTTTAACAGTAATGCATCTCTTTTTGGTGTAAGTAATCAACAAAGTAATTGAGTTACTTTTTGAATTAAGTAACTAGTAACTGTAACTAGTTTATTTCTTAGTAACTACAACACTGATGTTAACACATATGAATGTTTGTGTGTGTGTGTGTGTGTGTGTGTGTGAGGTTTACCTTGCACAATAAAATCTCAAAGTATAGTTATGTTTATCACAGACCAGAATATGAGATGGTCCCCTCAAAAAACTTTATATTAATCAAAATTAATAATCATTATAACAACATCACAATGAGTTTATCATGATATTGCAGCCGGACTCACTATGAGTTCCTGTGTTTGTAATTTCTAGGCTATTTACATCATGTTTTTTTTGTGTAAAGACACACGCAGTACATTATCAGCATTAAACAGCCTGTGCAAAGCTTTTTAAATGCAGTCTATAGTATTATTATATGAGCTGGTCATTCTGTCGATTCATTCAGGGCTGCTCTGGGTTTAGTACAAACACAACACTAGTCTGTGGAGGAATAGTCTCGTCTCTGAGAACAGCTTTCCTCAGCTTTCCTTAAGGCTGTCCTTGTCCTGTTTGCAAATGGCTAAAAGAGAAGAAAACAGAATACATAGAATCAGTTCACAGTTTTATGAAAAGCAATGAAATCCTTACAATCAAGTGATGATAAACTTAATCGGTAACACTTTTGAATAAAGGTCCATAAGTTAATATTAGTTAACTACTTTAGTAAAATGATCTAAGCAAGAACAATCCTTCTACAGCATTTATTAATCTTAATTGATGTTCATTTCAACATTTACTAATGCATTCTGCACTCTGAATTATCATGAACTAATAATGAAAAACTGTATTTTCATTAACTAACATGAACAAAGATGAATAATTACAGTAATAAATGTATTGTTCATGTTCGATAATGAATTAACTAACATTAACTAAAGGACTAGTATTCTAAAGTGTAACCACTTCATCTTTGTAAATAAGTAACGGTAGTGAAATTAAAGAGAGAAGCTTTATCTCCATCATTAATCTATACAGTCAAAGGGCTCACTCTGTATATTGTGCTCATAACACCATTTAGTTTATTATATAAACGGCAATATAAGTTAAAACGTAATAAGAATTCATTTAAACATTGAATTCTTATAAAGTCTCAGCTTTCACTGCTAACGACGTTAGCGATATCGCTAGCTATTATTAATAGTCTGACACTGGTGGTTAATTAAGCTGTCAACATAATGTTAAAAATGACCAAACATCGAGAAAGAACAGATGAGTCTTACCTGTGAAATAACACCCCGAGATCTGTTTTTATTATCGTGTGACGGTTTGTAGGAGTCCAATCTGTCGATGAGTCAGGTGTGTTTTCTTCTGTCCTGATGTGAGAGTTTTGAGAGTTGCCCGATCCAATATGGCGGCGACGATGACGTGCGGTCCAGCGGCCAATGACGCGTCTAGGTATTTATGTGTCTATGCATTTAACGGCTTGTTCTACTTTTATCTTGTGTTGTTGTATGAAGGGTCTGGCTGCAGACTTGCACTTGCACTCAGACTTGCACTTTCAGACACTTGTGCTTCCGCTAGTGACGTCACTTGCAGTCTTTATTTTTTATTTTGTTGAATTTGTATCATTACTTTTCGTTTGAATCTCTCAACATTTTACAACAGTAAATGTCTCCATTGGCAACACGCACGATTTGTGTTGATTGCAAGTGACGTCACAGGTGGCGGAGCGTGAAAGTATGATTGCAAGTGACATTGTAATTTAGTTTCTTTTTTCTTGTCTTCGCCACCTGGCTACTGTTATAAAATTTTGGGAAATTCAAACAAAAAGTAATAAAATTTTTTAACAAAATAAAAAATAAAGACTGCAAGTGATGTGGAGGTGCAAGTGTCTGAGAGTGCAAGTGCAAGTCTGCAGCCAGACCCTCTTGGGTTCATTTACATATTTATATGTTTTATTTTGTCCTGATGTGAGAGTTATGAGAGTTGCCCGCTCCAATATGGTGCAATACAAAAAATAAATACAAAATTCAATAAAAAAAGTATGAACATTAACATTTTGAGCCATGGAAGTACCACTAATCAATGAGAAAATTAACTGTGGTTTACGGTAACACGGTATTTGTAGTAAAACCGTATGTATGTTTTAAGCATTAGAATTGTAGTATATATTTATTCCATAAGCTGCATATTAAGCAGCATGTCGGTTCTAAATCCCTACAGTATCCTCTGTAAGAATGCATTTCTCAATAAAACTACACATACGGTTAGAATAAAACAGCATTGATGTGCTGGTCTGAGTCACAGTAAACTCCATCATCGAACAGGGAAAAGGCCAAGCATGACAACATCCATTTTTATTACAAAAAGGTTTGTACATTTGCTGTCGGAAAACAGAAATCACCCAATAATCCAGCAGAAGAACCAGTGTTACTCTCACACAAATGCTCTAAAACTAAGTGGAAACATGTCAAACCAAGCAGCTGTGAGACTGTGGAGGGTACAGAGCGTCTCTGAGCACACACAGTGACGAGGAACTCAATATTCAGTGTTACACGTTCAGAACGTGGCCATGTGTCAAGTTTAACATGAGAGAATAAAGAAACAGAACCAGTGATCTTGTGATGCAAGAATTAAAGGCGTGCAGCTTCAGAAACAGATCTGAAACACAATATAAGAGATGATTCAAACACACACACACATGTGGGTGTAGCGTATAATAAGGCCATTAAACCTCCTACAGCAGGACGATTACAAGAGCCCTGACACGATCAGAAAGATGCTTTAGTCATAAAGGACCAGACTCTAGAAGAGCCGTCGACTGAAGACAACAGCCGCTCACTAACCTTAGACTCACTGTAGTGTTGATTCAAAATATACTCTTTATTACATCAATATGACGTTCTCTGC
>NC_039255.1:1360566-1363066 GCF_003368295.1 Carassius auratus
ATATATTTTTCTGGTTATGCTGAGGTGTAAAATATTTGTAAAACATTTTAAATGTAGAAATTGTGTAGAATTTGAATCTTTAAAAGTCTTGGAAATTCATTGGTTAAAAAAGGCGAGAACTCTGAAGATCATTTATCTCTTAAATGTAAATGTTTTTAATTTTTTATTTAATTCTTAGTGAATTATTTGAATCTATGCACACTCTTTGTATCTGTAAATGAATAAAATAGAACATTTATCACAGCAGATGAAGCACAGGATGAATCTGAACTCTGACCCCTGACCCCAAGCACACACCTGACATGAAGGTGAATCCGGCGGGCAGCTGCATGACTCCTGCTGGGGCTCCGGTGCTCTTGGCTCCGCTGGTGCCGGGGGGGGGCAGGTAGCTGGTGATGGGGAAGGACGGGCCGCTGCTGGCCTGCATGCTGGTGGAGGAGCTGGGGACGGTGGGTGGAGCGCTGGTGCTGCCCGGGACACTGGCCACGGTGAACGCCGGCTTCAGAGCGTCCTGTGAAGACCAGCAGCGCTGATGAGGAACACTGCAGTGGAGCTAAACCACACGAGCGGCCCGAGAGAGACACATTCACAGCCTAAGATTTACATCATGATATCAAACTCTGTTTGGTGAAGTGCTATAACATAGTCTAGGGATGTAACGATTAACCACGATCCGGTCAAAATCGATTTAAATATGTGACGATTCAAATCGGCTGAGATGCTAAACAAATTCATGGTACAATTGGAGCAGGAGTTTATATGAATGTATCTCTGAGCGGAAGTGACTGTCTTTAGAAATGTTTACGTGATGTTTTCGTTTCATCCTGCCTCTGAACGATGCATAATAAAGTACTTTTCATAAGCGCCACCTGCTTTGTTTACGGTCTTTACCAAGGAAACACTGCATCGCTGCTGTTCATGAGTGCAGCTTTGCTTTGTTTACGGCGGTTACCAAGGAAACACTGCATCGCTGCTGTTCATGAGTGCAGCTTTGCTTTGTTTACGGCAGTTACCAAGGAAACACTGCATCACTGCTGTTCATGAGTAAAGCTTTGCTTTGTTTACGGCGGTTACCAAGGAAACACTGCATCGCTGCTGTTCATGAGTGCAGCTTTGCTTTGTTTACAGCGGTTACCAAGGAAACACTGCATCGCTGCTGTTCATGAGTGCAGCTTTGCTTTGTTTTTACGGCGGTTACCAAGGAAACACTGCATCGCTGCTGTTCATGAGTGCAGCTTTGCTTCGTTTTTACGGCGGTTACCAAGGAAACACTGCATCGCTGCTGTTCATGAGTGCAGCTTTGCTTTGTTTTTACGGCGGTTACCAAGGAAACACTGCATCACTGCTGTTCATGAGTGCAGCTTTGCTTCGTTTTTACGGCGGTTACCAAGGAAACACTGCATCGCTGCTGTTCATGAGTGCAGCTTTGCTTCGTTTTTACGGCGGTTACCAAGGAAACACTGCATCACTGCTGTTCATGAGTGCAGCTTTGCTTTGTTTTTACGGCGGTTACCAAGGAAACACTGCATCGCTGCTGTTCATGAGTGCAGCTTTGCTTCGTTTTTACGGCGGTTACCAAGGAAACACTGCATCGCTGCTGTTCATGAGTGCAGCTTTGCTTCGTTTTTACGGCGGTTACCAAGGAAACACTGCATCGCTGCTGTTCATGAGTGCAGCTTTGCTTCGTTTTTACGGCGGTTACCAAGGAAACACTGCATCGCTGCTGTTCATGAGTGCAGCTTTGCTTCGTTTTTACGGCGGTTACCAAGGAAACACTGCATCGCTGCTGTTCATGAGTGCAGCTTTGCTTTGTTTATGGCGGTTACCAAGGAAACACTGCATCGCTGCTGTTCATGAGTACAGCTTTGCTTCGTTTTTACGGCGGTTACCAAGGAAACACTGCATCGCTGCTGTTCATGAGTGCAGCTTTGCTTCGTTTTTACGACGGTTACCAAGGAAACACTGCATCGCTGCTGTTCATGAGTGCAGCTTTGCTTTGTTTACGGCGGTTACCAAGGAAACACTGCATCGCTGCTGTTCATGAGTGCAGCTTTGCTTTGTTTACGGCGGTTACCAAGGAAACACTGCATCGCTGCTGTTCATGAGTGCAGCTTTGCTTTGTTTACAGCGGTTACCAAGGAAACACTGCATCACTGCTGTTCATGAGTGCCACCTGCTGTCAGAGAGTGAATCTGCGTCTCATTCAGAGTTTCTGCTCTTTTGTTCAGTTATGTTTTATGTAGTATAATTTCACAAAACTAAATTCAGACCATTCTGTTTCTGCTTCAAATATTGACATTCTACAATCTAGATAAAAAACTACTCATGCTGCATCTTTGTTTGGATCATGATTAAAATCCAGTGGTTGCCTCTAGTTTTAAATAGAAAGCGCACAGACAAAGCCTCAGTTTCATATTCCATTTATGTATTTATTGAAATAGTAATTATATAATCATAATGAGCAGCTGACTGAACACTATTCTTCAGATGTATATTGACT
>NC_039255.1:1370566-1380566 GCF_003368295.1 Carassius auratus
ACTCTCATTCTGACGGCACCCATTCACTGCAGAGCATCCACTGATGAGACACTGATGCAGAAACACTGATCCTGATTCCTTGATCCATAGTTGCTAAACTTCACACAGTTATTAAATTGAACTGAATCAACAATGAACTTTAACTGAAATATTGATTTAGTTTGCATTACGGAAGCATTATTTCCCTGTCTGACAGTAGAAAGCGGCGTAGAGTTGACAGATTGCTTCAAAGCAGCTTCAGATCAATAAAGAGGAGAATAACCGTGTTAATGCATCAGTTACAGAAGAGGTTTATGTTTGAGACTGAAGAGATGTTTGTAATGGCTCTGGCTGTTTCACGCTCAATCTAACATCAGTGTTTACTAACAGATAACCAGCGGAGACGCTTTAATGGGTCCAGACGCGGCTGGAACAGTGTGAGATAAGACTCTATTAATAGAGCCGCTGGTCAGCGAGCTGGACGAGAGACTGACCAACACCTTTAACCATCAAACTGTACCACACATCATACAGAGTATAACGAGCTCTCGGATCGGAAGATATTATAGAGAACTCCTGAACCAGAGGAAACAGATCTAGACTAGAACCTGAACACCTTCAGTCATCACCACTGCCTTCGTTAGATCAGTGCAAACACACATTATTTCTCAAAGTAAGACTTCAGATTCATTAGTAGCTAACGCTAAATAACTAAGACTTACGTGGTAAACTATCAAATAAATTCACATAACAACAAACGCCAGCTTACTACATCAAGCAGTTTAACATAACATAACAAACATAAACATAAACATAACAATATAACTGGACGCCAATGAAACTTTTTTTGAAAGATTTTTTTTTTTATATTTATACAATTATTTCATTGAAATTAATTTTTAGGGGATTTTATGTTACGAAATTATATTTATGCAATAATTATAATCCATTTATTAGCTGAAAGCCACTTTTTGAGCACAGACTTGAGTTCAGTCTCTTTTGAAAGAAGACACTTCAAGGTTATTGCTGAAGTAGAGAAAGAAAGAAAGAAAGAAATTGTTATAGAGGTTTAAGTTTATTATTATGAAAAATGCACAAAATTATGTTCCAAATTTGAGGTTGATCTCTCAAAATAATAATAATAATAATAATAACATACATATAATACTTTGTTTGGGCGCAGTACCAAATGTTTCCACTAAATGTAATTCACTTTCCATTCATTTAAGATATAAAGTCTTGTTTTATGATCACATTGAACATTAATTGAGTTTACAATTCAAACTTGCATTTATGTATTAATTCCATGTCCGCAGCGAGGCTATCTTCATGGCAAAAGAGCAAATAAACAAAAGTCAATATAAAACCGAACTTATAACCGAGAAAACAAGATGATTTTCCTGAACCCATCATTGTTTTAAGTGTGAACTTTTTTTCAGAAACAAGACTCTGGAGACTTGAGTTTGTCATGTGTGTGAGGAGCAGCTGGACGCAGGCGTGAGAGAGAGAGAGAGAGAGAGAAAGAGAGAGAGAGAGAGAGAGAGCCGTGGTCAGTCTCTTCTTCAGCTCTGCGTTTGCTCAGCTGTCCAGGACGGCAGGTGAAGCGCTCCAGCTAACAGCATCCAGCATGTGTGGGGTGTGAAAGCACATTTGTGTGAGGTTTACGACCCGTGGGGACGCCTGCTGAACCCAACCACGGGAAATGAGATGCACACAAACTCTCTGGAAAGAACTGTGGGTCTAAAACGTCTGTGAGTGACATGAGGAGGAACTCTTGGATAATGGATAATGTTAAAACACCCAAATCACTGATGAACGACAGATTAAACGCTTCTAGATTCAGCAGGATGATGTGCGCTTCAGATAACGGCTGGCGTCTGGTTCATACCTCCACTTTCTCAAAGCTCTCTCCTTCCAATCCATCATGAAGATCAGGAGGAGGACCCGAGAGAGACACCCGCCACACTTTGGTTCAGATGAACCATGAGCTGATGAAAGATCCTCAGACCTGCTGAACTACAGCCAATGAGGAGGACTGTTACTTGATCTTAAAGAAATAGTTCAGCCAACAGTGAAGATGTGCTCCTATGCAGTGAATGGGTGCCGTCAGAATAAGAGTCCAAACAGCTGATAAATGCTGGATGTGTTTCATCTTGTGTCTTCTCCAGATGTTCACTGATGGACTGGAGTGCTGTGGATTATTCTGATGTTTTTATCAGCTGTTTCATTCATTCACATTTTCACTGTTGAACTATTCCACTGAAGTGATCATTCCCTCAAAGATGAACATCTTATCATTTACTCACCCTCATGTTTTGGAATGCAAAAAAGGAGATACTGCGTGAAATGTTCATGCTGCTCTTTTACACACAACCATCAAACACCTTTTAAGTACATTATAAGCATTTCTGATGATATGAAGCTATATTTACTGAAACATGAAATGGAATACAATGCATGAGTAATACAGTAATACAGAGTTATGGTAATAATGGAATTTGAGGGTCATGTTCCCTATATGAATAAAAAATGGCTATACATTTTTCTTTTTACATGGTTGTTTTGTGCTTTATGGAAAAAACACATGCAAGTATGAACTCACGTGAAGGTGAGCAAACAATCTGAGGATTTGTGTTAAACTAAAACTTTCTAAGCATCTCGTCAGCTGTGTTTGTGAGTGTTTGGGCGGCCTGAGATTATGTGGGTCATGATGGTTCGAGGTTTGTAATAGAGAATGTCAGTTGCTCGTTCTATTTAAAGCTCACAGCCGTCACGTCTGTTGTGAGTGACTTCAGATCACCTACCGAAGGACGGGACATGAGACACCACAGAGAGACTTCAGCAAACCCACAGCTCCAGAAACTCCTGGAGACCTGCACCTCATTTATCCACCAGGAGTAAAACATACAGCAAGAGTCCAGAGCTCGAGAACCAAGAACGAGAAACATCTGCATATCGAGAACTTCTGAAGTGCCCAAATCCAGAGTGAGCACATGATGACTTTTGATTTAGCCCACCATCCCATAAAAATAAATAACAAAATATTAATTTATAATGAAATAGATTTTTAGATATATATATTTCATAATGAATAATTTATTATTTTCTTTTAAAAATGTTAGAAACTGTATGAATTTTAATATAACATAATTGGATTTAATGCAACATTTAATTGCAACATTCAAAAGTCTTTGCTTTAGGAGAAACAAGTGATGTTACTTTTATGACTTTACTTTTATGCAGTTCTCTAGCAGGACTCGAACCTACAAACTTTCATTTAGCAGTCAACTGAAATGATCTTTAACTCCAGACTGCATCAGAATTACAGAAACACTTTGATTGATGTTCAGTTTCTCACCTTCTTCATGATGCCTGTCTTCCTCTTGCTGAAGGTCGTGTATCGTCGCAGTTTGTTGTCTATAAACTCCATCTTTATCTTCACTCTGCCACGGGTCTTCTTGCCCGGTTTCGCTCCGGCAGCTCCACCCGCGAGCGCCCCGGGGGGCAAGCCGACCTTCGGTCCCACCATCGCCGCCTCCATCTCCGCTCTCTCCCGCTTGACGCCGCCTGCCCTCCGGCCGTCCCCGACTGACCCCATGAGCTCGTCCTCATCACCCGAGTCAGAGTCCGCGTCAGAGCCGCTGCACACGTGCGGGGGTCCCTCTTTAACTGGTTCAAATCTCCCGGTCATCCCGAGCCCCATCGCTCCCGCCTGCAGCGGCCCCAGACCCCGCGCGAACCCCGTGCGGACCCCAGCACCCATCAGCACCGCACCGTGGCCTGCGCTCTTCCCCGCCGCTGATCCGGCTCCACTCAGAGCCGCTCCGGTCTGGCTGGATAACATCCTAGACACCGGAGAGAACGATCCGTGTGACGGCAGCGGAGCGCTGGGGCGACAGAGTGTGAGAGAGCGAGCTCCGAAGCGGCTCTCATACACAAACAGAGTCTGCGAGAAACTTTGAGAAGTGATGCTGAACCTGAGCGCCTTCTGCCGGCTTCACTCCACTCTCTCTCCTGCTTCACCTCCTCCTGCCTGGAGCTCCGCGAGCGACGCGCTTTCTATAAAAGGAAAACCGCGCGAGCGATTCCGCGATCACTCCGCCGCGTCATCTAGTGCGCCGCGAACACTTGATATCAGCGATCTTCTCCTTTCGCGCGCAGCTGCAGCTTTAACTCCGCGTCTCGCCGTTGACAGCTGTCAATCACCGTAGCTGATGAGACGCTTCGAAACACTCTGCGCCAGCGCGGAGTGATCGATACACGCCCGATCTACTTTCCTCCATATAAAGAGATATGCGGTTTCCTTTTTTGGAGTTCTCGCTCCTTATATGGCGAGTCACATTCGAGTGTAGCGATTGGCTCGAGGGGGGACGGCCTGCAGAGTGATTGGCAAAAGCGACAGCTTATTTGCATAAATACCAAAACGGTTGCGCTCACTTCATACGTCACACTAGGAGGAGGAGCTTCGCGTCGGTCTGCTATTAATAGATGTGGGATATTAATAAGAACAATAGTAAAGTTATTAAAGTGCTATTTAAAAATAGGCTACATGATTTAAACGGCATTATTAAACATTCAAAATACTATTAGTTAGTATTAATATAAATATTAGTCAATTTCTAAGTAGGCCTAATCTCACTGATAAAACTACATACTCAAAGAAACACACATAAACAATCAATCCATTCCACTGCAACAAGCATTTCTGTCATCTCATGGCACTACAGCACAAGTGTGGTTCCCATAGAAACGGTTATAAAAGCATCAGACTCAGATGTGAGAGAGGGAATAAAAATACTTGAATCAAACGCTTCATATTCATGTATTATTAATCTGAACTCATCAGAATCAAGAGTTTAGTGTTCAGACGTGACACACATCAGAGCTTCAGAGGTCACGGATCTCAAGAACCTCTGAACACCCAGAACTTTTGGCATTTTGGCATGATTGATAAACAGTTGTTCACTGCTATTACAAACCACTGAAGAAGCTGTGGAAGAACAAGAATCAAGTGTTTTCATGTTCAGGTCGCACACAAATCAACACAAACACACATCTGCATGTAGCCAAGTGTCAGAACAACAAATGCTTTTTTTATTTAAAATAAGAGGCTAACAAGAAAAATCAGAGATGGAGGTCATAATCTGCATGAAGAGCATCACGAGTGAAAGATGCACCTGAGCTCTTCTCTGATGACAGACATCATTTGCATGGCAAAAGAAGCTCCTCTCATGCTCATCACACACACACACACACACACACACACACACACACACACACAGGCACGTCAGCAGGGGAAAGTGTCCAGCAGATGGAGGCCATTTATGGTGCATCTGATGGGCAGCAGAGCCAGTATGAAGCTCTATGAGGCTAAAGTGTGGAGAACAGAGAATGGAAATGCATTCACACACATCAGTCAAACTACATCAACACATCTCTTATCAAAAGTGATTACAAACGGCTGTGAGATCTGTCAAATAATCTGACCTCTGTCCTCTACTGGAAAAGTCTTTGTTGGATTGGTTGGGTGCCATCTGCTGGCCTTTACATGCAGAGATCTGAAACTTAAAGGAATAGTTCAGCCAAAACCAGGGACGGACTGGCCATCTGATCAGGAGAATCACAGAACGGCCGGTACTCCAGGACGGCCCAGCACCCCCCACGCACGCAGTCATCCCCTCATTCAGACTATAAACCGCACCTTAGTCTCAGTATCAGTCCAAAATTAGCCGATTGCTTTGGGCCGGGTTTTATTCCCAGTCCGTCCCTGTCCACGAACATAACCAGGTGAGCAGATCACTCTCTCACTATTTGATTGCTCTAGTCTTGATCCACTCATCATCATCATCCACCAATCAGAACACAGGAGAACTCTTTGACCACAGCTGCTGTGCTTCAGAAGCTCTTGCAGCAGCTCAACACTGGTTTTCTCTGAGGTGGTCGGATCACATCAGATTGTGGTTAATCTTGCAGATCATGACTTATATCTACTCTTCCTCTCCCTGCAGTTTGGTAATATAAAGATTCCTCCTTTGAACTCCCACCTCTTCTGTGGGTTTTATTGTTCTGGGTCTGAATTTGGGCTCCTGGGGTCTCAAAAAAGAAACATTTTCAATCTCCAAGGTGAACGTTATGACAACACACTCTTAGAAAAAAGGGTTTATTGGGGTTCTATATAGAACCATAGGGTTCTTTACTCAACTCCAAAGAACCTTTGATGCTAAAAAGGTTCTATAATGACAAGAAAGAACCCTTTTGGCAAAAAGGTTCTTTAGGATATTATTCATTCATATATTACATTATTCTCCAACATTTTGTATTTGTAATTAAATTATTGTTTGTAGTAACTTAATATCACATTTTAATCATGCTGATTTTTGGAGAAAAACTGAAATGGCACTCTTTGTGTGATATTGATTAACTACATAAAATGATATAAATATATACATTTTCTAACCCCATATCTTGAATTTTGTGATCATTCACATGCTTTCATAAATGCATTTGAATACACAGAATAATGCAGTGAAAGAACGCACTCAAAATGCACGTGCACGCGCACTAGTATGACTTCACCATGTAACTTTACATTAGCTTAGATGCGTGCACTTTTTAGGCACAATTTGTTTAATTTTTGAATATACTTGATACTGTTAAAAGGCACATCATTAAAACAAACCCCAAACTGACTCAAATGATTCGCGAAACCCAAACTGACTCAAATGATTCGCGAACCCTCTCCGAACTCTCGAATTGATTCAAATGATTTGCGATCCCGCTACGAACTCCCGAACTCAAATGATTCGCGTTCCCCAAACTGACTCAAATAATTCGCGATCCCGCTACGAACTCCCAAATTGATTCAAATGATTCGCGATCCCCAAACTGACTCAAATGTTTCTTGAACCCACTCCGAACTCTCGAATTGATTCAAATGATTCGCGATCTCGGTCCGAACTCCCAAACTGACTCAAATGATTCGCGTTCCCCAAACTGACTCAAATGATTCGCGATCCCGCTACGAACTCCCGAACTGATTCAAATGATTCGCGATCCCCAAACTGACTCAAATGATTCGTGAACCCACTCCGAACTCTCGAAGTGATTCAAATGATTCGCGATCTCGGTCCGAACTCCCAAACTGATTCAAATGATTTGCAATACCCAAACTGACGCAAATGATTCGCGAACCCGCTCTGAACTCTCGAATTGATTCAAATGATTCGCGATCCCGGTCCGAACTCCCAAACTGATTAAAATGATTCGCGATCCCCAAACTGACGCAAATGATTCGCGAACCCGCTATGAACTGCTGAACTGAATCAAATGATTCGCGATCTCGGTCCGAACTCCCAAACTGACGCAAATGATTCGCGAACCCGCTATGAACTGCTGAACTGGTTCAAATGATTCACGCTCCATACTCCGAACTCCCAAAATGACTCAAATTATTTTCAAACCCGCTATGAACTCCCAAACTGACTCAAATGAATCACGCTCTGAACTCTATTGGCTTAGTGATCTAATTTCATAACATTTTCTGATTTTAAGGTACGAAAAGTATGTTGTTAACAAATAAAATATCAATATTTCCATTCTGAACTGCTTTCCACATCGAAACATCCACGAACAGCTGACTGGCCATCTGTGTGATATGGAGAACGGCCGGTAAAAGTGTGATTCATAGTCCAGAAAATACAGTAAGTGTGGAACATGAGAGGAGAAAGAGTTACTTGCTGGGGATGATGTTAGGAAGTGATTTTCAGTTGAAGTTGAGTGTTTAAATCAACCGTACACAAATATGGCGCAGACAGACTGTTGTCGAGTTTCTGTGCCGATTGCCTTGGGCCGGGTTTAGTCAAAGTCCAGGGCCATTTTTATTCCCAGTCCGTCCCTGGCCAAAACTGAAAATGTGCTCATCCTCAGTTCATCAGAGATCAGGATGAGTTTGTTTCTTCATCAGGTTTGTAGAAATGTAGCACTGCATCAGTGTCTCATCAGTGGATGCTCTGCAGTGAATGGGTGCCGTCAGAATGAGAGTCTGATAAAAACATCACAATAATCCACAGCACTCCAGTCCATCAGTGAACATCTGGAGAAGACAAAACCTGAAACACATCCAGCATTAAGATGATTTTAACTCAAACACATAGAGTCTATAATCATAATAACACTTCCTCCAGTGAAAAAGTGTTCTGGTCTGAATCAGGAGAGAAATCTGCACAGATCAAGCAGCGTTTAAACAGATCTGAACTAATCTGTGAGAGACAACAGCAGATGCACTTCTTCACTGGAGGAAGTGTTATTATAGATTATAGACTCTATGTGTTTGAGTTAAAATCATCTTAATGCTGGATGTGTTTCAGGTTTTGTCTTCTCCAGATGTTCACTGATGGACTGGAGTGCTGTGGATTATTGTGATGTTTTTGTGATGAGACGTGAGGATGAGCACATTTTCAGTTTTGGGCTTACTGTTTTATATTGAATGCATGTGTCCTTTGATCAAACAGAGGAAAACACTAACAAAAAGAGGCAAAGCTTTTGAGAGATTTACCATATTCTATGATTTTCATTGGATTAATATGGAAATCACATCATCTGACTAATTACACATGGAGAAACAGATCGGATTCTTGAAACAGGTGATTTTACGCAGCACAGATAAAGCAAGGCTGTTAAAAACATGACTGTTTAATAAAAGAGCAGCATTACATCTGGATTACTGTGACCTTTAGAAAGCAAAATATAAAAGCATCATGATGTGAGTGTCTGCCTTAAAAATGAACATGAACAGATGATGAACACAGAGAATAAAAACAAATATCAGCAACAACGATAGAAATACACATGAAACGAATATATAAAAGCAGTTCTTAAAAACAACACGCATTAACTGCATTACAAAAGATACTGTAAAAAAACCCAGCAAATAAGTCCTTCATGTTCGAGGCACTTTTAGTTGCAAAAAACAAAGTTGACCTGTTATTTTTATCTGTTCATCTGAAGAAAACCACTGAGAGCAAACCGTCCAAGATGTGTTTGTGCTGCAGGAGTCTGAATGAAACCAGCACTGGCCTCATTAAAACCAGAGACACAAAACCTTCATCATAAACTCAAACCACATCATGCATCACAATAACATCAGCTGAGAGGAACGGTTTTATTTGATCTATGGATACGGGTTTCTGTGCATTCAGTTTCAGCTTTCCACAAGTTATAGGAGCTGAATGTAGGGTTCCTCCTGTTTTAGACCAATTCATTTACAGGACTTTTCCACTCATTTGTGATTAACTGGATCAGGATTAGGGTTTTTATTATTATTGTTGATTTACTCACACATGTCGACCCAATAAAATATTTCTAACCTATTAAAACTAGTGAAATGCACATTCATTATATAAAAATGTTTTAAAATTTGATCTATTTTCATGACTCTTTCAGGTCTAGAAATCACCATTTTTAAATCAGTATTCCTCATATAACAATGTTTTCCTTTCTAGTTCTTAATAGACAAAAATTGATGTTTAAGTGGTGAATTAAAATAAGAAATAGCTTGATTTTATGCTGTTTTAATGCTTATTTTTGTCTTCTTTAAATACTGTTTTTGAGAACCCCTACTGGACCTGGTTGAGAACCGCTGATTTACATCACATCAGCATGACACTTTAAGTTTTAAATGTAATTAGTGTATCATCTCAGTTTTTTGGTCGTGTGTTATGAGAAAACCAATCCAGAAGAACCATGTGGAAATTAACTGGGAATTACAATAAAATGTGATTAATCATGGCTTAGAAATGTGTGCAATCTGAGGCATTGCATATTTATTTATTACAGTAACAGTCTCATGTGAGCACCTCAGAAAAAACAAGGATCTTATTATCATTAAGAGCAATCTCTCTTTCATCACACACACGTGTGTTAATTAGTGAATATGTGTTTATCGTATTAGCTTTGTATGTCAGTCTCTCACTTCATCATTAATCTCTCAGTTTCCCACTACTGAAGTCACTGAATTCCACTA
>NC_039255.1:1385566-1415566 GCF_003368295.1 Carassius auratus
TGCGAGCTGCTGGACGCCACACACGTGTAGTTTCCTCCGTCTGCGCGGGTCACTGTCCTGAAGCGCAGAACCCCGTTGATCTGAGCGGCGTGAGACGGGAGATCAGCTCCGTCTGTGGAGACACACGCATGAGAAACCTGCTCAAACACAAGGTAAACACAAGGTCCATCTGATGGTTTTGCAGGTGTGTGTGACCTGCTCTGCTCCAGTGTATGACGGGCGTCTCTCGTCCTGTGGCCACACAGCTCACACTGCTCTCTCTGTCCAGCTGCAGACACTGAGACGACTGCGGGACGGGAGCGAACTTCAGCTTCTCTGAGACACACACACACACACACACACACCAGTAAATCTACACGAGCGACAGGTCGACAGGATGATGATGTAACTGCACATAAACCACAATGAAATGTGATCCGATCCGGCCTACGTCTCACATACACACACACACACACACTCTCACACACTCACACACACACACTCTCTCACCCAGTATGTGAATCCGTGCGTGTGCGCTGACCGATCCGGCCTCCGTCTCACACACACAGCTGTACGTCTGATTGTCCTTCACCTCTGCGCTGTTGATCCTCAGTGTGCCGTTAGAGAAGAGCTTGTAACGAGAGCCCTGCAGACAGACAGAGTGTGTGTGTGTGTGTGTGTTAACCCTGACGCGGTGTGATCTGATGAGACTGCGGTCACTGCTGGTCACTCTCTCACTCACCTCCTCAGTGATCGGGACGCTCTTGCGGTACCATGTGACCCGTGGCTCCGGCGTGCTCCGTGCGAGACAGTGCAGGAAACCCGGCTGACCCTCCTCCACGTGTGTGTCCTGCGGCTGGACGATCCACTCTGGAGAGGCTGTGACACACACACACACACACATTAGTGAGGTTCTCTCATAAAATCCCAGTTTTCATTTAAAGGGTCTAGTATGTCTCTAAACAGCACACACATCTGACGCACACATGTTAAGTCTGCTTCACACTGGATCTGCTGCATGTCTTCTGTCTCTGATCGTTTAGAGTGTTTTGTCCAGTTAAAGCTCTTTCAGTGTAATTGTACAAGCGTTCAGCTTCAACTTTCCTGATTGTGATCAAGTAAAGGTCAGAATAAGGTCAGTAATATCTCCAGATGAACTCTTGCTGGACTGAAGCAGCTCAGCTTTACTTGATTCTGCATCAATCATGTTTTAGAGTCTCAGATCTGATCCTCAGGATCTGCAGCAAATTACATTTTTTTTAAATAAATGCTGTTTTTTCCTCCATATTCTCACTCTTTAACACTATATGAACCATAAAAGCCTGACAGATCAGATATGATACTCAACAAAATTTTGGGTCATTTTGTCTAAAGGTTAAAAAATTGTTCCATTAAAAAAAAAAAAAAAAAAAGGATTTCACTAACTATAATTTCAAGTAAGTCTGTATAGGTTTAATATTTGTGAACCTACTAAAAATCCCAGATCTTATGAAAGACCAGCTTCTTTTTTATTAGTCATTCCAGCAAAGGAAGGGTTAAACACTGTCTCACTGGGTCATCTGTGGTCAGTGTGGAGGTTAATTATTCATTTAGTTTGGTTTGGTGTTTCACTCACTGGCTACAGTGACCACGAGCTCCTGCTGCTTCTGTCCAGCCGTGTTGCGGGCGACACACGTGTAGACGCCCGAGTCTGATGCGTCCGTGGGGCTGAAGATCAGATCTCCGTCCCGCTGATGGACTCGACCCTCAGACGCCACTCGAGCTCCCGCACGCTCCCACCACACGTCCGGCTCCGGCTGACCCCGCGGTGGATCACAGCGCACACGCTCACTGCGTCCCGCAGAGAAAACCTGGAACATGCGCTCGCCCATATCTGCGATCTCTAGAGACATAAACAACACCGCATCTCAGAACAGATATTTTCTGTTTTTACATTATTTTCTTTTTTTTGTTAAACATTCAGTTTTGCTTGTGTGATATGGTGTTTGTGAGACATGCGGCAAACACATAATTTATCCCAGTAGTAGCATACATAACGAGAATAATAACGGTGCTAAAACCGATCCCTGGGGTACACCACAAGTAAGTTGAGCCACTAAGGATGATTGGACACCGAAACTGCAAAAAAAACTTCTATTTGACAGAAAAAAATTGGAAGCATTTCAAAACTTGTATTGATTTTGTCAGAAAAGAAGTTAAGAAAATTTTAACAATCAAAAGAGGAGATAAAGCCTTTATAGTAGGATTTCGGACAGAATTAATAGTCGAGAAGAGAGTTTTAGTACAATTTGAGTTTTTCCACAATGATATCAGATTAAAATTTATGCCCTAACAGCCTTTTGGAAATTATGTAGGGAAACACTCAGCATTTCAAATGATACTTGGAGCCTATCTTTTCCCATTTATGTTAAAGCCGTCTGCATTAATGGCGTCATGATCAGATATCGTTGTTGATCCAAGCCTGAGCCTCAGGGATAAACAAGCTTAAGTCCAAAATGTCAGAGCATTCGCTAATAAAATATTGTATCTGCTCATCAACATCTAGATGTGATGTAACAGAATCAAAATATGATCATATCTAGTCATGACATCCCCTAAAAGATCAGCAAACTCATTTACTGTATAAAATTACTAGATGAAGGGGGCAATCAATTAATAGAAGTAAAACAACATGAGGACATTTTAAGTGTATTTCTTGAACCTCCTTGAACTTCTGAAGCCGTTGGAGATAAGAGACACTGTAATTTTTTTCCTGAAAACAGTCACGAGTCCGCCCCCCCCCCGAAGTGTTAAATGGGAAGTATTAAAAAATAAAAACTCAGGGGAACCAGTTCAGAATGAGGACTTGGATCACCTGATTTTATCCAGGTCACGAAGAAAATATCCAGATTATTTGAAGAGATGAAGGTATATATATTTGACAACCCACTAGTGATATGTTAGCTAAATAGCTAAAAAGACTTTTATAAATCAGTCATAAGATGGAGCTAGAAAATACAGTTTGTACAGTATAAAAACCATTATGCCTATGATATTATGCTCCCCATAATGATAGGAATACCAGTGTGTGAGTGTGAGAGTGTGTGTGTGAGTGTGAGAGTGTGTGTGTGTTCTCTCACCTGCAATCCTGAGCGCTGCCTCCACATGTACTTGTTTGTTTTCTCCATACTGAGCCACACATTTATACACACCTGTGCTGCGCTGCTTCACCTGAGTGATGTGCAGTGTGCCGTTAGCATACACCACGACCCTGACACACACACACACACACACACACGGTTAGTTACAGCAATAAACCACTGCAAGATCACTATAAAATGTAATTAAAATAGTAAAATCACAATTTTACAGAATTCAACAAAAAACAAAATACATTGTTAATTTTATTAATAACCAGAATACAAACAATTCTGCCACAAATGTGTTGATTAGTGTTGATTAGAGCTGTGTTTACTGTTGTTGAGTGAAGTATGTGGGTCACGGGTGTGTGTTTAAGGTTTCAGACACAATCTGTCTGATCAGACACAATCTAACGCTCAGATTCACAGTCTGAATAGAGGCAAACGCCTGCAATCCCAGAATCCCCTGAGTGTGTTACTGCTGAAGACGTGTTTGAACACTTTTCAAGCTGACGAACAACTGAAAGCATGAGTCAGATGAGAGCAGAATCAAACATATTTACAGTCCCAGAAAGATTACACTGCAAATATCCAACATCAGATCTTATTGATGTCAAACACAACTGATAAAGTCTCCCTGAATTACATGATGAGCCGCCTGTGAACAATCCTGAATAATACTAACATTTGTAATTATATTTCATTTTTATATTTTCTGACTTCACTTTGAATTTAAAGTTTTAGTAATTTTATTGCTTTTGTCATTTTTTATTATTTTTTAATGTCTATATATTAACATTTTGTAATCTTTTGTCTACACTTCAATTTTAGTTAATGTTTTAGACATTTTTTTTTTTTTTTACATTTCTATATATTTGTTATTTAATTTTATTAGTACTTTAAATTACACTAATAGTCTTGGCAACTACATGAAATAAAATATCTGTATATTTTTAGTTTCATTTTATTTCAGTGTAAGAATTTTTTTTTTTGTATGGTTTTAATTCCATCACATCTAAAGGACGTCAATGGTGGACAGTTCTTCATGATAAAGATGCATGACTTTATACATGACGACTTTAGATTTAATACTGCTAGATCAATAAAACACCAGACATTTATTCAGTACAATGGTTAGATTAACAAAAAATAAAGCATCAATAGACAGAGACCTTTCCCAACAGCACAACAATAATGACATTATGAACTTCTTTACTTCCAACATCGATATTATTAGAGATAAAATTATAACCATGCAGCCACAGTATCGCATGAGATAGGATGCTATAGATCCCCTGAGGAACAGTTCCACTCATTCTCTACTATAGGAGAGGAAGAATTGTATAAACTTGTTAAATCATCTAAACCAACAACATGTGTGTTAGACCCTATACCATCTAAGCTCCTAAAAGAGGTGCTTCCAGAAGTCATAGATCCTCTTCTGACTATTATTAATTCCTCATTGTCATTAGGATATGTCCCCAAAACCTTCAAACTGGCTGTTATTAAGCCTCTCATAAAAAAACCACAACTTGATCCTAGAGAATTAGTTAATTACAGAATGATCTCAAAACTCCCTTTTATTTCCAAAATACTTGAAAAGGTGGTATCCTCACAATTATATTCCTTCTTAGAGAATAATGGTATATGTGAGGATTTCCAGTCAGGATTTAGACCGTATCATAGTACTGAAACTGCTCTCCTTAGAGTTACAAATGATCTGCTCTTATCATCTGATCGTGGGTGTATCTCTCTATTAGTTTTATTGGATCTTAGTGCTGCGTTTGACACTATCAACCACAATATTTTTTTTGAGTAGTCTACAAAATTATTTGGGCTTTATTGGAATTTCATTGTCATGGTTTAAATCGTACTTATACGACCGGCATCATTTCGTAGCAGTGAATGAAGATGTATCATATCGATCACAAGTGCAGTATGGTACCTCAAGGCTCAGTACTAGGGCCGCTACTCTTCACGCTTTATATGTTACCCTTGGGAGATATCATCAGGAAACATGATGTTAGCTTTCACTGTTATGCTGATGATACTCAGCTCTATATTTCCTCGCAGCCCGGTGAAACACACCAATTTGAAAAACTAATGGAATGCATAGTCAATATAAAAAACTGGATGACGAGTAATTTCTTACTGCTAAATTCAGAAAAAACAGAGGTGTTAATCATAGGGCCTAAAAACTCTGCTTGTAATAACCTAGAACACTGTCTAAGACTTGATGGTTGCTCTGTCAATTCTTCGTCATCAGTTAGGAACCTAGGTGTGCTATTTGATCGCAATCTTTCCTTAGAAAGCCACGTTTCTAGCATTTGTAAAACTGCATTTTTCCATCTCAAAAATAATCTAAATTATGGCCTATGCTCTCAATGTCAAATGCACAAATGTTAATCCATGCATCAGATGGTGGAACAGCTCCTAGAAATGACCTCTACATCCCTGAATGTCAGCGGAGAGCATGTAAACTAGAGGAGTCCCAGAGACAGACCCCTGAAAAGACC
This sequence comes from Carassius auratus, assembly GCF_003368295.1. Classification (NCBI taxonomy): domain Eukaryota; kingdom Metazoa; phylum Chordata; class Actinopteri; order Cypriniformes; family Cyprinidae; genus Carassius; species Carassius auratus. The sequence goes on from NC_039255.1 coordinate 1,391,181, forward strand.
CCCTCACCTCGACAGCCTTCACAAGACCACGGGAACCAGAAGAGTCCTCTGCTCATTCTGACCGGTGCTGCAGCCTGGAATTAAACCAAATCATGCTGGTCTGGTCTGGTCAGAGGAGAATTGGCCCCTGACAGAGCCTGATTTCTCCCAAGGTTTTTTCTCCATTTCTGTCACCGATGGAGTTTTGGTTCCTTTGGCTTGATAGGTTTTGGACACTTGATTGATTGCACAGACACTAGTGGAAGAGACCTGAACTGGATGATGACATCACTGAAACGTCAATGAATTGACTTTAACTGAAAAATGACTCTGTTATTGTCTTCTTGCATTATTGACAGATATTATCTATTTTGCTGTTTAACGCTGTAAAGCTGTTTGACACAACCAGTATTGTATAAATCAGTTAGGGCTGCGAGATAATTCGATAATGATAATTATTGTGATATAGTTAGATAAATATTCAATATAAATGTTTATTGTGCCAAAAGCTAAACTAAACAGCGCGACTCATTTGAGTCGCACCACATGGACTGTTTATCCGCTCGGATCAAAGTGCAAATAAATAAATAAAAACTTGATCAGAATAAATATAACAATATAAAACTGAGGTTGCTACAATATTTACAGATGTTACTGATTTTTATAATGAACAAAAATGTACCTCTGCATCCTAAGTCAAGATGCCAGCGAATATGCATTTCTAAGAGACAAAAATTTGTAATATTATTATTATTATCAGGCAACCCAAACCTGTTTCTTGATTTGAAACAATATCACTCATTAGAACATGCAGAAACTAAGTAATACATTTTTATATTTAGATATTTATTTTCTTAAGGAAAAAAATGGTTTCTACAACTTTCAATCTGGAGCAAAAGTCTGGCTTTAAACTTTAAATAAAGATCTGACATTTATTGTGATAATTATTGATATCAACTGAAATGAAAAAAAAACTATATTGCTATATTTTTTTTGGCTATATTGCCCAGCCCTAAAAGTGCTATATAAATAAAGGTGACTTGACTTGATTTGACATGAAGCTTGAAATGAAAAGGGTCTGTAATGTTTCGGGAGACGTCATGAGCATGAATCTGGATCAGAGATCACGTGGAGTCAGAGATCTGCAGTACGCCACAGTTTTAAAGTGTTGAGATTAGTGCAGGATGTTATTAACGCATCAAAGCAGAGCATCACTGCTGAACATGCCCCAACATTCACTGCACTTCCCATGATGCACCAGTGATGGATCATTTATCTGTGGGTGGTCAGACCTTTTGAACAGCTTTATGTATAGACTCACACAGTCTATAGAGTTTCTAACCATTTTTATTTTTTAGTTCAGATTGATAAATTTTCAGATTTTATATATATATATATATATATATATATATATATATATATATATATATATATATATATATATATATATATGAATGAAAGTTTAGAATTTGTACATAGATTTGTACACTTTTTCATTTTTACTTAAAGTTTTGGTCATTTTGTTGTTTTTGTCATTTTAATGTCCTCACACTGTCAATTCCCACTCACCCTTATCCTCTCAACACTTAAAGAATGTAAAAACTGTCCAGTAAAGAGCTGGAGCCTGTTTGAGTGTCTGCTAGTGATGAATGCATTAGGAAACACTCAGGATATGAAGCATCTCACCCTGATTTGTTGATGACGGGTTCTGCATCATGGAACCACTCGATCAGCGGCGGCGGCTTGGATCTGAACTGACAGTGAAACACGGCCTCCTCATTACGCAGGACCACCTGATCCACCGGAGACACCAGCAAACGGGGAACAGACTTATCTGAACACACAGAAGAGTCACCCACAATCTTATTAATATACACACTCACTCATCTACTCGTCCCCTTTCATTATTGCCAGCTGCTAACAGCACTGACCGCACCTGTGACCTTTGATCTTTAGCACACCTGGGTCAGACAGAAACTCATCCGACCGTCCCTCCGTTTAATCCTTGTGCTCCTGCAGGATGTGATTCTATAAATCATCCTCCTCTGATTTACAGTCACATTTATAAACATCGTCACATTAAATAAACATATTCATATAGTTACTAATGAAACAACTCACAGTCATTAAAGTCAAATACTGATCTGTTCAGTATTTAATGATCATTTCATCAAGTTAATTTTGTGTTTGCATGTTCATTTTAAGTAAAAAAATAAAAAAATTGATGATCATGTCACACTGTAGATCAGACAGACACGTCTATATCAGACAGATATGAAAAAAGAAAGAAGCAGCAATGATACCCAGCCCTATGCGTGAGCAGCGCAGGTGTGTGTGTGTGTGTGTGTGTGTGTGTGGGCAGACCGGCCGAGGTGTTGGGTTACGCTTCATACATTTCTGTTTAGCTGCGCATGAGGTGACAAACATTACAGAACACACACACACACACACACACAAGCAGTCAATGTCTTCTCACACATAACTAAACATGCTCTCTCTGATACTCTGATATGATCTACACAACCAATCTAATGTAGAAGAACCTGCGCTTGTGTCTGTTCACCTCTAATAATCTTACCGATGATACTGAGGCTGATGTTGCTGTTACTGCACACTTTTCCTGCAGCATTCTGAGCACAGCAGGAGTATATCCCAGAATCCCCTGTGCTGATGTTGGTCAGTGTCAGGATCCGGTCCTTTCTGTCCAGCTGAACTCCATCTTTGAACCATTTACTGCTCGGCCTGCTCAGAAACATCTTGTCAGTAGAGTATGATTAGAAACACATCTCTAATCTATGGAAGATCATTTCTGCCATGGAATAAAAAATAGTTTTAGCTCACAATTCTGAGTTTGCAAGATATAAATTCAGAAGGCTGGGCTCACCGTGGATGTCCATCAATGTGACACTGCAGTACGATTCGCTCAGCCTCCTCTAGCTCCGCCTCTGAGGCGGGGTCATTCATGGTGACCGGCCCCCTCTCCAGCCCTGAGGACACACCACAACATCCACAACCATGACTACAGTGAAAGACTAAAAGACAAGTCTGTCCCGATTCAAAGTTTCTCTAACAATGAAGTTTATTATTATTATTATTATTTATATTAAGTAATTGTGCATTAATTGTTAACCATTATGCAGCATGACTAAATTTGACTTTTTAAACTTCTCATTAACTAAAACATTTAGTCAACTAAATTTAGATTTAACAAAAAAAAAAAAGAATTAGTAAAAAAATAGTAAAAAAATAAATGCTAAAACCTAAAAAGGGTATTTGACTTAAGGACTAAGACTAAATTAAAAAACATGTTGTTTTCATTGCCTCTCTGTTCATGTGTTTCATTATTTTACCCTGTAAATACTCATAAATATGGTGGATGAGAGTAAAAGTAATGTGACTGAAACAGATGAAATCAAGCTGAATGTGCTTAAAAATCCACAAAAGATTCATGCAGAAAAAAAGTGTGAAACCAAACATAACAGCAGGAATAATTACACAGCTGAGGGCGAGACGCCTATCACTGCAACATGACACGCAAGAGAGAGAGAGAGAGACACTGGATGAACTGAGAGAGAGAGAGAGAGAGAGAGAGAGAGAGAGAGACACTGGATGAACTGAGAGAGAGAGAGAGAGAGAGAGAGAGAGAGAGAGACACTGGATGAACTGAGAGAGAGAGAGAGAGACACTGGATGAACTGAGAGAGAGAGAGAGAGAGAGAGAGAGAGACACTGGATGAACTGAGAGAGAGAGAGAGAGAGAGAGAGATATGACTGGAATCGTGACGTCTGGTCTCCAGAGACACACACACACACACACACACACTCGCAGCTGAAGCTCTGCTCACACTTGATGTTGAAGGAGGCGCTGGCGGAGGTCAGGGTGTCTCCGGTGGAGCTGCTGGACGCTACACACTGGAAGCTGCCGGTGTCTGTGTGACGGTCCACCGCGGTGAACTTCAGGTTACTGCCCTCCTGGAAGCGGCGGTTCGAGTCCTGCACGCGCCGGCCGTCCTGTGTCCACCAGAAGCGCATGTCCTCCGGGCCGCTGAGCTCACAGCGCAGGATAGCACTGCGGCCGTGTAACGCATCCTGAGACTGCGGCTCCTCGGAGAACCGGAGCGAAGACGCCTGGATGATGAAGACTGAGAGACACACAGAGAAGCAGTCAAACTACTGAACAAAACACTGACACACTCACAACAGATGGATGAGTGGAGACAAATCAAACTGTGTAGAAACGAACAGCATGTTTGCATTCATTAATGATACAGTGAGACACGTGAGCTTCAACACTGACAACACAAACACAACCTTCATCATCATCATCATCATCAGGAGCTCTGAGCTCATCTACAGAGTACAGACCTCATCACATCACATCAATCCCATCAGCAGTCATCACATGTGCGCTCAGTCTTACATCTACTAGCATTCATTCAGCACTTTAATCCATGCAACGTATCACACAAATATCAATAATCACAAGCAATTTGTCAGAAAATCACAGCGTTCATAAAACACAATGACAGGATTAGTCAAAACTAGATTAGTAAACAAGCTGAGCGGAGGAGAAAAGCATTATCAGGAGTTAATTCTGCAGAACGTGATGTTCTTCCTCAGTTTCTAAACATTCGATTTACTGGACATGCAAAATGATTTAAGATCAGAAGATAAAGTCAGAGTTTATGATTAATAGCAGGACACATGTCTGCCAGTGGCCTCAGAAAATAAATGTGCTTTCTCTTTCAATTCAATTCAATTCATTAATTCTTGCTTCAGTTCCTCGGAAAACAAGACATCTTTATGTCGTTATAAGTATCTTGATTTAAGAATCCTTAGATATTTGCTGAAAAAAAATATTGAGAAGTGTTTTTTTAAGTCAACTAAAATGCAACATTTTCATTTCCATTTAGTTTAAGCTAATGTGCCAAAATAATTAAAACTAAAACAGAAATAAACTATATAAACAACCAATTAAAAAGACAAAAACACAACAAAATTACAAAAAACTTACTAAAATGAGAAAATGTAATAGTATCACTAAAATGACTGATACGGAGTAAAAACATCATTATTTCTGCCTTTATGGTTGCTGGGTTGGTTAAGTACTTGTTTCCAGGTTTGTTAAGCTTGTGTTTCTGGATTGGTTAGGCTCTTGTTCCTGGGTTAGTGAAATACTTGTTTCCAGATTAAGTTCTTGTTCCTGGGTGGGTAAAGCTCTTGTTTCCAGATTGGTTAAGCACTTATTCATGGGTTGGTTATGCGTTGTTCTTGGGTAAGTTAAGTTCTTGTTTCCGGGTTGGTTAAGGGCTTGTTCCTGGGTTAGTTAAGCACTTGTTACCGGTTTGGTTAAGTGTCATGTAAGCACTGAGGTCTTCAGATGCATGAACTGACAAGCGTGTGACATCACGTGTAAAACGGAGCGTCTTACATGTCAACACACATCGAGTGTCTGTATCAAATGTCAAAGACGCTTTATTTTTTGTATCTTTTCCTGTAATACCATGAAGCTCTTAAGGTGGGCCACTAAAAGCTTCCATACATTATTCAGGCATGTGGAAGAAAAGCTTCAGGCAGAATCAGAGCCGTCCGTCTCTTAAGATCAGCACAGCATCTCACACATCTATGCTTGCTTTTTGAAATCATACTTTTATGGAACATCTGTGTGTTATTAAAGCATTTCATCTGGACAACCTGTAAAATACTATGAAATGACATCAGAAAAGTTCAGGACAATATGGAAGCACTGGAGGAAGCACAGCTGCTTTATTGAACACATAAGGAGACAAGATAGCAGGTTTGTTAAACGAACAAAGTCATACGGGTTTAGAGCATCACTAGGATCAGTAAACGATCACAGGATCATCCAGAACCCAGGACACTGATGGTGGAGCAGTGAGGATTTACTTATTCATCTGAACCTGGGTCAAACATCAGCTCCAGTTCTGTGACTGTGATCATTCAGCAGCTCTCACACAATGAGATGAGGATCAGTCTGCTGAAGCTGCACACTGTACATTACACTACATTATACTACAGTACAGTACAGTACAGTGACGTTGACATGGCAACAAGCATCCCATCTGCTTCCTCTCTTTGTGGGCCTTCTGCTGTTCTCCAGACAAACTCAAGACATGATCAGCACTCTAGGATTCACCACTGATCGTCATTGAAAATAGTTCAGGAAGTATTCATTAACTAGGGTTAATTAGCAAAAACAGTAATACTGTGAAATATTTTTACTATTTCAAACAGCTGTTTTCTGTGTGAATCTGTTGAAGTGTAATCTATTTCTGTGATGTGCAGCTGTAGGGTCAGGAAATGTTTTTGAGCAGTAAATCATCATATTATAAAGATTTCTGAAGATCATGTGACACTGAAGACTGGAGGAATTCTGTCTGGTAGTGCATGTTTTCAATATAGATTTATTTCAATCACTTTTCTATAAAGGTGTAATATAGTCTGATACAGATCAAGGTTTCTCAAACTGGGCTTTATGAGTTGACCGAAATTTACCAGATGGGGAATTAAAATAAATAAATAAATAATCTTAACAAAAACAATCAACATGTAACACACAAACACAAAATTAAATATTTTATCTTAAAATATTTGACCTGCATGTTGCATGAGCTAACATCAGAACAGGGTTATTATAATTAACTAAAACTAAAAACCATTAAAATCTTTTTTTTTTTTTTTTTGTTACAAAATAAATGTTAACTGAAATTTAAACAAAAAACTGATTTCAAGTTTTCGTTTCATTAGATTGTATTTACTTCTCAGAAGTGAACAGTAAGGAGAGTAGGGGATGAAAGTCAGGTTGAAACAAGCTCGCCCTCATTAAACTCCTAAACGAGTGTTGCGTTCAGTCATGAGGGACGTGTTTTCATCACTTCACCCGTTCACATCCATCCGTCCGGCTCCACAAATTAAGCTTCTATTGTCACTGTGACCAGCCGTTATCACAACAACGCAGTAAAAATGTCTGAAACCATTAGAGCATTACAGTAAATGTGTGGCCACCCAGAATCTTCCGTTACCGCCTCATTACCCGTGACACATCTGGGGCCCGGGGCCCTTCAGAGACGAGGCATAAAGACGCTATTGTTCACTGTGTGTACTGTCATCATTCATGTGTTTATGATGATCTTCCAGCTCCTGTTCATAATCTCCTCCGGACCACAAGTGTAAGATACCTGGATGAAGACTGAACATGGCGACGGATGGGAACCGCACAAAACCTCCTCTCTTTAACATCTCAATAACAGACTCAGAGTCTCTTTACAGCTCAAGCCTTCTGAATGTGTATAAAGTCACTTTGTGGTGCAGTGCGAACCAGAAACGTCTGAACAATGGCACAATCATCAAGTGTCACCTGCATTATTTCATTAAAAATAGGCAGAACACATTGGTGAAACTAATCTAATTGCATTTTTTAGAGTTATTATCATTAATATTTGTTATTATTATTATTTTTTTTATGAAATTATAAAAATAAACAAATAAAAAAAATGTTCACTATAATACTATGGAACGGTAAAGTATTTCATAATAATAATTTAATAAAAAAGAATAATAAAACAATAAATATTATTATTGTGATATTATTATTACTTTATTTAATTCATAATAATATATTCTACAATAATTTATACGTTTAGAAAAATAATAAAGTGATGATTATTATTTAAAAAAAATTACAAAAGTTAATATTTATGGGCTTTTTGGTTTCGTTTTTTTTTTTGGGCATTGCTAGAATTAAATGTTAGAATAACAAAGAAATACTAAAAAGGCTTTTCATACGTCCATCAAATCTCCCAGTTAACAGTTTCCTGCAGTTCTCTAACGATAATGCCTTTCACACGGCAAACACGATCATCATCATCATCATTCATCACAAGCCTGTAGAAACAAAAACAATCGGCAGCAGATTACAGCGTGAAGCTGGCGATCAAACACGAGCGCAGCAGATAAGAGCCTGATGATCTTCACTTCCAATCTGATCTATTAACCATGGAAGGAAAAGCACTTTGAATGTAGACGATCCAAGAAAAACATGGAAACTCCGGATGAATATGGAAAAGAGATTAAATGAAAGAGAACTGAGACGGTCTGCTGGAACAGCCCAGACACTAAAGCCTCCAGCAGGCCAAACTCACTTCCATCTTCACTCCAGTCATTATCCAGCTCAGCACAGTCTAATAATGTCTGTGTGCTCGTCTGATTCCGGTGAGGCCTCAGTTCCTGGAAACGCCGGCTGAAGAGCTGTGAGATCACCCACTGAATGAAGCACTAAAGAGCGTTCTCAGTGAACACTGACTGTAAATAACGAAGAGCTAGTGAGAATGATGAAGCACAGCGATAAACAGCAGTATCATCTGCATAAAGATGGTACCTAGCATTGGGAATATTAATGCAAATGTTATTATTATATACAAAGAAAATGAAATGGGTCCCAGAACAGACCCCTGAGGGACACCTTTAAAAACTCACAAAACAGATGAAGTTCAATCTTTTAAAAGCACACACTGTGTTCTACATGAAAGACTGAACTACAATTGTTCAAATGCAGTGAAACAAAAGACTTCCAGATCTTCGGGACTGCACATGGGGAAATAGAAAGATTAAATTAATAAGTCAACAGCTGCTAGCTTTAGATAAAATGGTTCCAACTCATCAGGCACTGCATACTTATCTGGGTCCAAAAAACTCAAAGCTTTATGGACGTCAGAAACAAAGAACTGGGCCAAACACAATTTTTGCTAATCAGTTTATATGGAACTTGAGTTAAAGGTATGGTAAGAGAATTAGTCACTCACACACACACACACACACACACACTCACTCCTAATGACAGAAGAAGCTGTCTCTCATTCAGAAGAGAGAGAGAGAGAGAGAGGCTGTTATTGATGACAGCTAATTATTCACCTGCCCTGACTCTGTACTTCCTGTGACTCTTCTCCAAAACACATGTCGCTAGAGAAACACACACATGGTTCATCTGTCTGTCAGTTCATCTCCAGATGCTGCACATCCACCTTCCCATCAGCAGCCTCCACACACTCGCTTTATATTCAGCTGCTGACACATGACTTCATGAGACGGGAGCAGGGCATTATGGGAACACCATCAGTAACACAATGAGAGAGTTAATGATGATGGAGTCAGCACAATATCTATCTATATGTGTAGACACACACAGTGTGTAAGTGTATAAGGCAGTGAACACACACTCACATTATACTGTGTCTGCACTGAGTCATGTGACTGAAATCATGAATAAATGCAGGAAAGAGAAACAGGAGAGACAGGAGGCTGATGGGTAAGATATGAATTGTTTGTGAACGGTGGCCAGGGGGACATGACCTCTGTCAGGACGATATCCCATAAGCCCCTGACGGCACCCTTTACTGTCTATAAAACAGACACAGGCAGAATCTGCTGTCCATCCGGTGACAGCCACTATATTTATTTCCAACTACTTCTGAAAGACGTTATTATTCTGAAATATTGTTGATTTAGCGAATGAAGGGTGGTTTCAACGGACAATGATGTGAAATTGAGCCAATCTGTTCATGAACACAAGTGTGTTTCGGACCTGAGGCTCAAAATCTGTCACCACACACACACACACACACACACACACACACACATCACTGTGTTGCAGTGTTAATGTCTAAAGATTCATAAATCAAGACACATTTGATGCAAAATGACAGATGAGAGGTCAAATAAGACATTTTTAAGGCTTTAGTCTGTGAAAGGGAGAATTAACCTTTCTAAAACCCAAAGACACACACACACACACACACACACACACACACACGCACACACACACACACACACGCACGCGCGCGCGCGCACTGAAGGTTCATCTGATATGAGCGACTGAAGCCCCTTCCCCCTCACCAGCAATTTCACTTCTATTGCACTTGAAACATTTGTCAGTCTAAAACAGCCTCTCTCTCTCTCTCTCTCTCTCACACACACACACACACACGCACAGATAGACATTTACATTACATTTAGTCATTTAGCAGACGCTTTATCCAAAGCGACTTACAAATGAGGACAATGGAAGCAATCAAAAACAACAAAAGAGCAATGATAAGTGCTATAACAAGTCTCAGTTAGCGTAAACGCAGAATACATAGCAAGGGCTTTTAAATAATATAAAAAAGAAAAAGAAAACTGATAGAATAGAAAAATAATAGAGCGAGCTAGTGTTAGATGTCTTTTTTTTAATTGTATAATAAAAATAGATAGATTACAAAAAGATTAAAAAGGTAATTAGATATTTATTTATTTATATTCTAAAGAACAGAATTAGAATAGTGAGTGCTAAAGTTAGAGGGTCCAATAAAGATGGAAGAGATACGTTTTAAGCCGATTCTTGAAGATGTGTGAAGCTGTTCAGATTGAATTAGGCAGGTCATTCCACCCAGGAGGGAAACAAAATTTCTTCACTTTTTTTTTAAATTAAAGTCTGCAAAAGTGACTTTGTGCTTCTTTGGGATGGCACAATCAAGAGACGTTCACTTGCAGAACACAAGCTTCTAGAGGCACATAAGTCTGAAGTAATGAATTTAGGTAAATGGGTGCAGAGCCAGTGGTAGTTTTGTAGGCAAACATCAATGCCTTGAATTTTATGCGAGCAGCTATTGGAAGCCAGTGCAAATTGATAAACAGAGGTGTGACGTGTATTCTTTTTGGCTCATTAAAAATTAATCTTGCTGCCGCGTTCTGGATTAATTGTAAAGGTTTGATAGAATTGGCTGGAAGACCTGCCACGAGAGCATTGCAATAGTCCAGCCACAGAACAAGAGCTTGAACAAGGAGTTGTGCAGCATGTTCCCAAAGAAAGGGCTTGATCTTCTTGATGTTGAATAAAGCAAATCTGCAGGATCGGACAGTTTTAGCAATGTGGTCTGAGAAAGTCAGCTGATCATAAATCATAACTCCAAGGCTTCTAGCTGTTTTTGAAGGAGTTATGGTTGATGTGCCTAACTTGATGGTGAAATTGTGATGGAACGATGGGTTTGCTGGAATCACAAGCAGTTCTGTCTTGGCAAGGTTGAGTTGAAGGTGATGGTCCACCATCCAGGAAGAAATGTCTGCTAGACAAGCTGAGATGTGAATAGCTACCGTTGGATCATCAGGATGGAATGAGAGGAAGAGTTGGGTGTCATCAGCATAGCAGTGGTATGAAAAGCCATGTTTCTGAATGACAGAACCTAATGATGCCATGTAGACAGAGAAGAGAAGTGGTGCAAGAACTGAGCCCTGAGGCACCCCAGTAGTTAGATGTTGAGACTTGGACACTTCACCTCTCCAAGATCCTTTGAAGGACCTCTCTGATAGGTAAGACTCAAACCATTGAAGTGTTGTTCCTGAGATGCCTTTTGCCAGTAGGGTTGATAGGAGGATCTGTTGGTTACCCGTGTCGAAAGCAGCGGACAGATCAAGCAGGATAAGTACTGAAGATTTGGATCCCATTCTTGCCAGTCTTAGGACTTCAACAACAGAGCAAGGCAGTCTCACCTGAATGTCCACTTCGGAATCATCAAGAAGGTTGTTCTGTGTGAGAAAGGCAGAGACTCGGTAGACAAGACACACACACACACACACAAACCCCCCCACCCCCCACTTCACATAGCATATTGACGTATTGATTTTCACTTCTGTGTTCTGTCCATACAGGCAAGACAATAGCTCTGGTTTGGTAAATGTACCCATATCCTGGGGAGAAACGAGGGGCCGTTAGGCTCCGTTCTGCCTCACAGACATTCCCAAGCGCTCTGTGTTTCCCATCCGGCCCTTAAAGGGCATCAAGTTCAAATGCAAACCCAGACCAGCCAACAATCCATACAGGACGATCCCTGAGCCAGGAGCCCATCTGAGCCTAATGCTCTGGCTAATGAACAGAGGAAGTTCAACCTGCTGATGATCCCATAATGCACCTCAACACAGCCAAGAGAGCAAACCCTGACAAACAGCCAGAAGATAAAGCCTATGCTAGTTGAGAGTGGTGATGTTGGCATGTTACCATGGTAACCAAAGAGGAAGGTCAAAGGTCAATTACAGAGCATCTTATTTCTGTCATTGAGAGTAATGACCCCCTCAGTCCAGACCAGTCCAGTCTCTGAGACGGCACAGTTTAATGCCACTAGAAATAAATCTGGCTATTACAGTTAAATTGCTAAAACACATTCCTTGAAAACGTAACACATTTCCTCAAAACCTTAACACAAATCCAAACCTTCAAACTTAATTCACAGAAGCACTGACTAAAACAAATGATCACTTCAAAACCATTTCACCTGTGCTCGAAATCAAACAAAGCTTTCAAATCACACATTAGTCAATAACATACACAGAACAGATCCTTCATTAGACACGACAGCAAAACATGGAGAACAGTGTCCAGTGCATGGAGGAACAAATAAATGATAAGAAATAGTAAATATTATGCATTATTATAACAAACACACACACACACACACACACAAACAAGTGAATCGCCATTGGCTAGTAAATTTTAAAAAGTTTTCTTGCCGGACTATATAAAGCTAAAATGCCAGAGTTTTTAAATATCTGAAAGTACACTATTAACATCAGTCACTCAAACTTTATTAATTAGAAATAAACTTGATAACCATGTTTCAACCCATATTAGTCACTTTAACTGAACATTTTAACTGGACGTGTGGTGCTGCTTTTTTGGTCATTCAGCATTTCTGTAAAAAAAAAATAATTATAGTGATACGAATTCTACTAATAACACACTAAGGATTAACGAGCCACTGGATTCATGAATATTAATCAGGTTTTGTGCGTTCGCTTGAACTGATTTGCTCAAAGCAAAATAGGGACGATAATAGGTGAGTGCCAGCCAATGAGGCTACCGTTTGTGAATTGGCTCCGCCCACTACCTGAAAACCCTTGAGTCGGTTTTCAATTTCATAAAACACTTTTTGCCAACAACACACAATTCTCTATAAAACACACACACACGTAAGAGGAAATATCTTGATCTCCTTTTTCAAACCCAGTCAATCAAAAAGCCTGACTAACTCCTCACTGAACACACATCTACACAACTACACACGGCTGATGTGTTTCTCTTCTTCTGTGTGATACTCTCTTCACAGCACAGATGCTTACAGTAAAAATAAAAACTTGAGTTTCAATCGTGCTTGTGTTTCTTATGTATTTTTTAACATCTCTCTGCCAATTACTTTCCATCATGAACAGAACTGTACACAGGAGCTCGTGAAAGAACAGCTTTAGACTTTGAATAACTGTGTGTATGATATATCCAAACATATCACATTATGGCAAAGGTGTTTGCAACATAAGACAACTGTTTTTGAGATGTGTTTGTGATATTTTTAACACAGTGCTTTATTTTTTGCAAGAGATGTGCAAGAGAGGAGAGGTATTTGGCATTTTGTGTGTGCAGTTCTTTTCTTTTATGGTGTCAAAATAATCAAGTTTTGAAAATGTAAGCAGCTGAACTTTGAAAGAAGCTGTGTGGTATGAAGCACTGTAGATGACACTTTTATTGGTTTACATCCTTTGAAACGTTACAGTGACAGATGAGCCTGGAGCAGTGATGCATCAAGCGCTAGAAACGCTCTCACACACACACGGCTCTGTGTCTTCAGAGGAGGGAAGTCGATACACACACAGGAAGGCCGAGAGATGCTCTCTAGAAAGCCACTGAACCAAATATTCCAGCCGAGTGGCTCCAGCGCTGCGGGCGATCAAACATAGCTCTGCATCTACTCACGCTTTATTAACCAGCGCTGCAAACACGGCACGCAACGATCAAAACACGCCAGCGCACAGATTCACACGCTTCACTCATGCAAACGTCTGCAGTGTTTGAGATGCTATCTGTGATGGAGATGAGCGACGCCGGGCCCCTGGTGTCAGTATCAGGCCCCTGTGTGCTGCAGTAATCCGCTCGCCTGAGAGCCTCGGGTCAGCACGGAGGAACGACGGGTTATTTACATGTGGTGTTAATGATTGTTTATGTGTTTGTACAGCACTTTGATCAGTGACAAGTTGTGTAAAAGTGCTTAATAAATAAATAAATACAAATACAGAAATGAGGCTCATGAAGCGCTCTGATGGAGACTGCAGTCTTCTGATGTTCGGCTCCATTAGCGTCTGAAGTCTGGTTTCCCCAGCGGGAGAAGCACAACCAGGTCAGGACGAGGCTGAGAGCAGTGTCTCGCTCTCCCCAGTAACTGCTTCAGCAGAGAGTGTGCTTCTTCCATCAGTCTGTGTCTCACACACACTTTAAACTCTGCAGAAAACACACAGCGCTGTATTGAGAGCAGCTATAATTAGATAATTAGACTGGAAGCCCATGTCGGTGTTATAAAGCCCGGAGGAAACGCTTCATGAAGCTGAAGATGCTGTAGATGAAGGAGGATTTCATTCATCTCGCACCTGCTGCAGATGATGGAGAACCGGTGGAGCCTGACTAACGAGGTCTGATGGAGGAACACACACATCTTCATCCAGGAGGAGGCTCGTTAGTGATGGGGTCACGCTCGTTACACGAGTAATCACACACCGCGCGTGTTTAACAGAGGCTCAGGGGAACTCGGTGAGGAAAGGGTTAATCCGAGATTCATTCACAGGATTGAGACGCGCTGGACGCTTGACAAACGTCCTCTAAACACTTCATTATTACGTCCATCACAGCCTCAGCGTCAGAAACAACACTTCCTGTGCTTTAGAACACAAGTGAGAATATATTGAACATTTCTAAACAAACCACTCTCAGGAGGTGGTGAATATGGCTGACCCAAATACATAAAACATCATCATACAGACAGCTACGAGGAGGCTTGCTGGAGCAGAAGTGTGTGTCTGGATCCGTCATCCAGCCCGGCGTACTCACATCAGCTCAAACATCTCAAACATCTCAAAACTCTCATCTGATCATATCTGACAAACACTGGCAGAGCGCTCGAGTGTTCGTCGCTCTTCAGTGTCTCCTTACACACATAATCAGATTATACTCCTGTAAAGTGGATTAGTAGTGTTCTGATGGCCAGAGGTCAGTGTGTGACGTCATATAACACACTCAGCCGGTCAGGAATCATCTCACACCAACACAGAGCAGGTTCAGTCTAAAGAAAGGAAGGTTTCAAACAGCAGCAGAAACACGTCTCATCATCTATCCTCTGAAGAATGAGCTCTAATAAACATCTCACAGCCGCACGAAACCATCACCTGAACATCATTCATGGAGCGCTTTTTCAGAAACAGTGGAGTGTTTCATTAACACTGACAGACGGACGAGCTCCTTCCTGAGGGACTGAGAGGACAGACGGCTGACAGATATCAGGAATAGATCGTGCTGACACAGACGTCTACAGCTCAGTTTAGGAAGCACTCGCTTCATCTGTAGCTCTCGGCTTCATTTTGATCAGTTTCTCAACAGAAAATGTTTTTGATTTAAAGATATTTCGATGTTTGACCTGGGAAACGAGACAAACACGGAGGAAGATGTTCAGTTAATGCCAAGACTGTACATTAAGAGTTATTAAGGCTTTGAGGAAGGGAGAATTAAGAAACCCTGTCACATCTCAGCTTTATACAAGATTTCATTTAGATGACATTATTGTTGTGTTTTTCCTACACACTATAATACTGTATTAATCATTTAAAACCAGGTGTACGATTTAAACTTATTTTTAAATCTATATTAATCACTTTATTTTAAATGGGTAAAATGACGTTGCTAAAAAAGTGTTTTGTTTAGTATAATCAGAGGAACATGTTTAATACAGTAATGAGTGTGTGTTCATGATGCTGATCGATCAGTGTGTGTGTGTGTGTGTGTGTGTGTGTGTGATTGTTCTTCTGCTCCAGTCATCACACACACGATCACCGAGGCACATGTGATGATGAACACTGATTTCTGATCGATATGAAGCTCATTTACACAAGCTCTCTCTGATTAGATGCTGGAAATCAAACCGGACATAACTTCAGCTGAACTCCAGATCCGTCTCTCTACCGTCACCGACGCGTTACAGCTCGAGCTGAAGCTCTTACCTTTCAGACACACGATGAGGGTGATGGCCAGCAGAGCGTCGGATCTTCGTCTTCCGGTGCGGAGCGCGGAACTCCTGTGGGTGTCGGTCCCCGGTGATCCGTGCATGTCTTCCGGGGACGCGCAGGTGCGCCACGGGTCAGACGCGTTCACAGAGTGCGATTATTCTCCTTCACGACACGCAAACACCGGACTGAGCTGACGCGGCGCGGAGTGAGCTCGGGGCGGTAGATGAGTCCCGGTGAGGTGCGGTGATCTCCGTGTTCCGGTCAGACTGTCGGCGCACAGGGGATCGTCGGAAACAGCTCACTTTACTCGGTCCCGGGTTGGTTTTCTCTCTCTCTCCCTCGCTTTCTCTCTCTCTCCGGAGCTTCCGGTTTCCGCGCTCCTCTCTCTCCGGGAAAACGCGTCCAATGCTGCATCCCGCTGGCAGAACCGGGAAACACCGAGAGACGCTTCACCTGAGCACGGATGACTTGGTTTCTTTCGAAGGGTTTCATGGCTGCACTTGATGTGATGACTCTGAGCAGCACATTAAAAGGCATTTTAATAATTAAATCAGAATAAAAATATATATTTTATTTTTATTTTAAAACCCAGCAAATGATGAATGCACTGTAATAAACAGTGACGTGTGAAACTAGTCTTTCTTATTTACTTCACCCCAAAATAGGTCAGTAATATTAGTCCTGCCACAAAACTTCTGCTGCTCGACTTCACTGAGGAAGGATCATTATTAAAGAAGTGCAGGTTTCGCAATAAAAAAAAAAATAATAATAATGGTAACACCTTACATTAAGGTTCCATTAGTTATTGTGTTAACTAAGACGAGCACAGAACACCAGGGACGGACTGGCCATCTGTGTGATCTGGAGAGTTTATAACATTTTTAGTCAAAAACAACGTAATGAATGTTCAAGTCTGATTTTATATATCCTCGAGTCCGAGTCCAAGTATGAGTCACCAGTCCACGAGTCACGAGTCGGACTCGAGTCCAAAGAAAAGTGACTGGAGTCGGACTCGAGTACTCCATCACTGGATTGTGGTTAATCTTGCAGATCATGACTTATATCTACTCTTCCTCTCGCTGCAGTTTGGTAATATAAAGATTCCTCCTTTGAACTCCCTCCTCTTCTGTGGCTTTTATTGTTCTGGGTCTGAATTTGGGCTCCTGGGGTCTCAAAAAAGAAACATTTTCAATCTCCAAGGTGAACGTTATGACATCACACTCTTAGAAAAAAAGGTTTATTGGGGTTCTATATAGAACCATAGGGTTCTTTACTCAACTCCAAAGAACCTTTGATGCTAAAAAGGTTCTATAATGAGAAGAAAGAACCCTTTTGGCAAAAAGGTTCTTTAGGATATTATTCATTCATATATTACATTATTCTGCAACATTTAATAATACACAGTACACTCAATACACAGAATAATGCAGTGAAGGAACGCACTCAAAATGCACGTGCACGCGCACTAGTATGACTTCAACATGTAACTTTACATTAGATGCTTGCACTTTTTAGGCACAATTTGTTTAGTTTTTGAATATACTTGATACTGTTAAAAAGCACATCATTAAAACAAACCCCAAAACTGATTCAAATGATTAGCTAACTGGCTTTGAACTCCCGAACTGACGCAAATGATTCGCGAACCCGCTTTGAACTCCCGAACTGATTCAAATGATTCGCGATCCCCAAACTGACTCAAATGATTCGCGAACCCGCTTTGAACTCCCGAACTGACTCAAATGAATCACACTCTGAACTCTATTGGCTTAGTTCTCTAATTTCATAACATTTTCTGATTTTAAGGTACAACAAGTATGTTGTTAACAAATAAAATATCAATATTTCCATTCCGAACTGCTTTCCACGTCGAAACATCCACGAACAATTTATTCACGAACCTGCTCCGAACTCCCGAAGTGATTCAAATGATTTGCGACCCCCAAACTGACTCAAATGATTCGCGAACCCGCTTTGAACTCCCGAACTGACTCAAATGATTCGCGAACCCGCTCTGAACTCCCGAACTGACTCAAATGATTCGCGAACCCGCTACAAACTCGAACTGATTCAAATAATTCGCGACCCTGCTCCGAACTCCCGAACTGATGATTCGCGAACCCCAAGTATAGCATCCATTGATGAAAGACACTGATGCAATGCTGATGCAATTTTACAATGACAAATCTTTAAAAAAGAAGCGATCTTGGAGAAGAGTGTAAAAATCTTCACAATTTATTAACATTAATGTATTATTATCAACACATTTGGGCAGAAATAAATGGCACTGATGGTAACAAGTAAATGACATGAATGGTAACAGTTTATTGCAGGTTGAATCCACACTGACGAGCTCCTGGAGAACCAGAGAGAACCTCAGATCAGACACTAACATCAGAAACAGCACTTCATGACGTCTCAGCCCAATGCATGAAGGACAGCTGTGGGCTACATCTTTAACAACAAACGCTTTAATGGCAAATATCAATGAGTTCAATAAATATGCATTGGTGTGCATCACTAATATCATCATCTCAAACGAACAGAAGCATTTTCTCCCAGATCCAGGTCTGAGAGCCGCTAGGATCCAGTGTAAAACCACCAAGATCCTCAGTGCGTCTGTTCTGCTATCTACAATACATTTATCACCCATAATACATCTACACCACCACAAAATCCATAATCCATAAACCTGAATGATCTATATTCTGATAATATTCATGCAATAATAATAAAAAAAGGAAAACCCCGATACCATGACAATATTAAGACTTGCATGCAGTGAAATCAGGGACTCCTCAAATGAAGCGAGTCCCTGTTGTAAAGAAACAGGAAAATAACAGACATCAGTGGTTTTATGTGTAATCTTGCAGCATTTACAGATTATGACCCAGTTATGTCATGTCTGTAGATATAGTCTGACATCTTTATACAGTGAGCTGAATATTCATGATATAGTGACCTTTAAGAGACGCAGCATCAGCCTGAGCATTAAAAGAGAAACAGCACAGTGTGTGTGTGTGTGTGTGTGTGTGTGTTGATCATTGTGATCTTCATAATTTCAGCACAGCAAGTTCTCTTCAATTCTGATTTTCGTAATGAGTTTCTAAATCCAGTATGAACCCAAACCAGATGAAAAGAAAGAACTCCTTTCCTCGGAGAGATATAGACATTCGCTCACATCAGTTAACCCGTAAATCCTCATCATACAGCACATGTATAGTGGGAGGACAGCAGAAGACACGTCTCCTGATCACTAATGTGCTCCCTGACCAGTGTCCAGGGCATATTCATGTCTTCTTCAGGTAACAGCAGCCGCTCGGGTCTGGTTTAACTGCTGCTGTACAGATCCACATTACTGGAGCTCAAACCTCGAGTGTCTCTCAGCCGCCGGCCGCACAGACTCTGAACACCAGACCAGACCAGAACAGACCAGAACAGAGCAGAACAGACCAGACCAGACCAGAACAGAACAGAACAGAACAGAACAGAAGGTGAGGAAGACATGGACTCAACACTGACTCAGCATCCGCTCGCTGAACTCATGTTCCTGCTGTGACTCTCAATGACTCTCTAAATAAAGCTGATCTGAGCCATTCACATCATCTGCGTCTGGATAAACTCTTATTAGATTTCCTCTTAATATGGAAGCTTGTTTACATTACAGAATTAAATTTGTAAACATAACTGCAACTTTACATCTCAGTTTTAAATTTTTCCTCTCAGTTTTGAGTTTATATCTTGCAGATCTGACTTTTTGTGTAATTGCTAGAAGACTGTTTCAGTGATATCAGTTACCTGTAAGGACTCGTCTCCCGTCTTGTTCAGGACGTTTAGTGAAGCGGTGCGTTTCATTCTACAGAGATAAACACACATGAACGTCTTCAAACCCAAAGCCCTGTTCATCTACAGCAGAAGAACATTTGTAAATCAAATCTGTACAGTTTCTGAAGGTTTTCTTCCAGACTCTGTGTTCATCTGTCGATAACAGAACTCTGTTTACTTGATCAAGTTAAAGACTAAAACAATAAAAAATATTTTATTAACTAAAGTAACATGGGAAGCAAATGACAACAAAACGAAATTAATATAAACAACCAAAAGAATTATGAAGTATACTGAAAATGCTAAATAATAATCAGTATAAAGTGTGTGCTCATACTTGTTGTAGTGTGTGTCTGGAGGTGTGTGTAACTGGAGTTTCTTCACCAGCATCTCACTGCTCCTGCGCAGAGCATCTCTGAGACGAGCGATAGAACCACTGCGCTGCAGAACACCACTGCCATCCTGCACACACACACACACACACACACACTCAGTATACTGAACACACACACACACACACACACACACACACACACACACACACACACACACACACATCATCTCTGAGACGAGCGATAGAACCACTGCGCTGCAGAACACCACTGCCATCCTGCACACACACACACACACACACACACATCATCTCTGAGACGAGCGATAGAACCACTGCGCTGCAGAACACCACTGCCATCCTGCACACACACACACACACACACACACACTCAATTTACTGAACACACACACACACACACACACACATCATCTCTGAGACGAGCGATAGAACCACTGCGCTGCAGAACACCACTGCCATCCTGCACACACACACACACACACACACACACTCAATTTACTGAACACACACACACACACACACACACACATCATCTGTGCTGGATCCAGTGTGTTTATCATGTACAGGGTCATGTGAGCACATCACTGCTTTAAAGGAACAGTCCACCCGAAAAATCCACCAGACAGTTTGGTTCCCATGGACTTGTTGAAATGACAGTGTTAGTCAAGAGAACCAAAAAAGTTTGGTTCCCAGCAAAATATATATATTTTTTGTTTTTTAAAAAACAAGTAATGCAAAAAAAAAAAAGGTTTCATTATTTATTAGATAACTCAAAAGCATGTGATCTCAATATAGAAACAGATCATCGTTATTAAACACACTGATACAGAACGAAGAGAAACTTTAGAAATAAACCTTTATTGTTTATATGTTAACAACCGTCACAATGCAGTGGAGTAATGTGTTTATATATTCATTAGTAGATCTACTCACTATGATAGTGAACACAAACGCTCAGATTAAAACCAAGATAAACCAATAAATATGCAGCAATCCACAACACACAAACACATTATTAAGAGCAACATTTGTTTGTTTTCTACCGCAGCATCATCATCATCATCATGTGTGTGTTTGGAATGAAGCAAATATCATTCATTAGTGAAAACGGAATAAATGAGGCCTGCAGCACTAGTGTAAACTGAACTGACCGCACATTCAGAGATATAATACAGTCACGAAAGGCTTTCATAGAACGATTGTGTTAAACGTCTCTGCATTTGGCCTTCAACACATTCAACAAGCTCAATGAAAGTATTTACTGCAGCAGAGTCGCTCAGAATAACACTGTTCCCTCCATCAGCTGCGACCAAACCTCATGTTCTCTTGGACCGAGTCAGCGAATGTCTGAAATGTTCTGGCTCTGAATACTGACAGCTGAAGATTGTTCCCTTTGCAGGTGAAATATGAGCATGTGGATTGAATCAGGAGCATCTGTCTCTCCACGGCTGATAAACACACACAAGAGCTAAGAGCCGAAACATACAGAAGCCCGTTTCCACCACAGGATAAAACAATTCTGAGGTTATATCTTATATAAAGTAAGAATTGTGAGATAAAAAGTCACAGTTACCTTTTTAATTGTCTTATTCCATGGCAGAAACAGGCTTCATAGATATTTGATGTATAATATCACAGCTGACTAATGCATCAATCCCACAGCAAGCGTTAATGTGAACACTGTAAAGGTCACTTAGACTGTGAAGATAAACACATCAACGCAGCTGTGACGTTTCTCTTGTGTTGTTTGACTTTGGATGCATCACATACATCCTCAAGCAATATGAATTCATCATTTATCATAGATTACAAAAAACAAAACAAAACAGTATCAAGAGCAAGTTTCTGTGAAACACTAATGACGAAACACACTCGAACCCATAGACAACAAAAAAGAGACAAAACCATCAAATCTGCAGAATTAACAGTGTTTCCGTCTGAAGGAACTGTGACGGAAACGACGACAGATGAAAGTGTTGACATCGATTATCAGCAGATCAGAGACGAGAGAGAGGAGCAGATGAAGAGCCCAAAGACGACGTCACGTCACCCGAAGAATGAAAAGAAGAAGCAGGACTGAGGCGAGACACGTCCCTCTGACGATTAAAGGACACCCGTTACGGCACAGGATGGACGTCCAGAGGAAACAAACAAACACGGCCTTCCTGTGTGAGGAGGAAGAAGATGATGGAAACTCTGGATGGCTTTATGCCTGATGAAGAGAGAGAGAGAGAGAGAGAGAGACACAGCACACCATTAAGAGCTTAAATCAAACACATGTCTGGCCTGTCTGTCTGTCCATCTCTCTATCTCTCTGTCTGTCCATCTGTCTGTCTGTCTATCTGTCCATCCCTCAGTCTGTCTGTCTCTCAATTCAATTCAATTCAAATTAGCTTTATTGGCATGACTGTGAAACAGCACAATGTTGCCAAAGCAATAAACAGTGAACAAGTTATACATATATAAAGATGTACAGATATGTAGATAAAAAATAAAAAAAATAATAATAATTATAATAAAAAAAAAAAAAAAAAAAAACTATTCATGTCAATATTGTACATATATAATCACATAAAAAAAATAAAAAAAAATTAGTCTCTCTATCTGTCCATCTCTCTATCTGTCCATCCCTCAGTCTGTCTGTCTTTCAAATTCAAATTCAAATGAGCTTTATTGGCATGACTTGCACAGTATTGCCAAAGCATTGTACATTACATGAATAAGGAATAAACAATTATATAATACATAAAACAAAAACAGATTCGTAAAATAATTAAGTATATGTATCTCCTTTGTCTGTCTTTCTGTCTGTCTGTCTCTCTGTCTGTCCGTCTGTCTCTTTGTCCTTCTCTCTGTCTGTCTCTCTCTCTGTCCATCTCTCAGTCTCTCTGTGTCTGTTTCTCTCTCTCTGTCTCTCTGTCTGTCAATCTGTCTGTCACTCTCACACCCCTCCAAACACACGTCTACTATATTTACTTAATAGGCCAAGTGCTGATAAACAGATAACACATACATACATACATACATATATATATATACACACACACCATTATGTATATATCATTTATTTGTAATTTACTTAACTTATTTAGTTAAATTCATTAACTGTTGCTTTATAAAGTCAAAGTGAAAACCGAGAGAGCAGCAGCTCCTGTCCATCACTGAAGTCATGACACAGGAAGTAGAACAGGAAACAAACGCTGGGCTGGACTTCTTTTCAAGGGCAGTGATTTATCCTCTACAACATAAGTCTCTTTTGCTCACAGTGGCTGCATTTATTTGATCAAAAATAGAGTAAAAGACATTAAATATTATTCTAATGTAAATCATCTGTTTTCTGTGTGAATCTGTGTTAAAGTGTAATTTATTTCTGTATTTTCAGCATCATTCCTCCAGTCTTCAGTGTCACATGATCTTCAGAAATCATGATAATATGATGATTTACTGCTCAAGAAACATTTCTGATTATTATCAGTGTTGAACACAG
The DNA here is from genome assembly GCF_003368295.1 of Carassius auratus. Lineage (NCBI taxonomy): Eukaryota > Metazoa > Chordata > Actinopteri > Cypriniformes > Cyprinidae > Carassius > Carassius auratus. The sequence goes on from NC_039255.1 coordinate 1,414,912, forward strand.
TTGCTCAATATGTTTGTAGTAACTGTGATACATTACCGTTCAGAAGTTAGTAAGATTTTTTTTTAGAACAATACTTAATACTTGTTTTCATCAAGGATGCATTAAATCGATAAAAAGTGAATGCATCACAGAAATAAATTAAAGTTTTAAAATACTGGAGATATTCACACAGAAAACAGCTGACTTACATTCTAATAATATTTTATTTTATTATAAATGCAGCCTTGGTGAGCAGAAGAGACTTGATTACAGACTAGTTGTGTAACTGTATGTGTTGTACATTTATAGATATGCCTGGAGCTCCAGTGTGTCTCTCAGTGAAGAAGGGAGGAGTACGATCCACTGCGTCAGGCAAAACTGATCCCAGCTGTGTTTCCCAAAAGCATCGTAAGTAGATCGCAGAAACCTTCGATGACATCTGTTGCTTTATCTACTCAGACTCGTGATGCTGTTGGGAAAGGCTGCTGATTGGCTGATTGTTGTCAAGGCAACAGCTGCGGTGATGTGGCTGGTTAGTGGCAGGTAGTGATGGTGAGGCACAGAGCCATGCAGGCGCTACGACACGACACACACACCACATGCACAGGCACAGACACACACACACACACACGCAGCTCACATCACTAAACCACTGGTGAAGGAGCAGTACATGGAT
>NC_039255.1:1425566-1430566 GCF_003368295.1 Carassius auratus
TCTCTCCTGATTCAGACCAGAACACTTTTTCACTGGAGGAAGTGTTATTATGGAATATAGACTCTATGACAACAAACTCTTAGAAAAAAGGGATCATTGGGGTTCTATATAGAACCATAGGGTTCTTTACTCAACTCCAAAGAACATTTTATGTTAAAAAGGTTCTATAATGACAAGAAAGAACCCTTTTGGCACAAAGGGTTCATATCTTGAATTTTGTGATTATTCACATGCATTCATAAATGCATTTGAATACACCGAATAATGCAGTGAAAGAACGCACTCGAAATGCACACGCGCACTAGTATGACTTCATCATGTAACTTTACATTAGCCTAGATGCGTGCACTTTATAGGCACGATTTGTTTAGTTTTTTAATATAATTGATACTGTTAAAAGGCACATCATTAAAACAAAAAATATTAGTTCACATTTCACACCTAAACAAGAGTGGAAAACGTAATTAGAACTACTAAATTTAAAATTACTAAATTAGTTAAAAATGCCTATCCATATACAGCTATGATTTGCGAACCCCAAACTGACTCAAATGATTCGCGAACCCGCTACGAACTCCCGAACTGCTTCAAATGATTCACGATCCCCAAACTGCTTCAAATGATTCGCGATCCCAAAATTGACTCAAATGATTCGCGATCCCGCTACGAACTCCCGAATTGCTTCAAATGATTCGCTATCCCCAAATTGACTCAAATGATTCGCAAACCCGTTTTGAACTCCCGAACTGACTCAAATGATTCGCGATCCCGCTACGAACTCCCGAACTGCTTCAAATGATTCACGATTCCCAAACTGACTCAAATGATTCGCGATCCCCAAATTGCTTCAAATGATTCGCGATCCCAAAATTGACTCAAATGATTCGCGATCCCGCTACGAACTCCCGAACTGACTCAAATGATTCCCGATCCCGCTACGAACTCCCGAACTGCTTCAAATGATTCGCGATCCCGCTACGAACTACCGAACTGCTTCAAATGATTCACAATCCCCAAATTGCTTCAAATGATTCGCGATCCCAAAATTGACTCAAATGATTCGCGATCCCGCTACGAACTCCCGAATTGCTTCAAATGATTCGCTATCCCCAAATTGACTCAAATGATTCGCAAACCCGTTTTGAACTCCCGAACTGACTCAAATGATTCGCGATCCCGCTACGAACTCCCGAACTGCTTCAAATGATTCACGATTCCCAAACTGACTCAAATGATTCGCGATCCCCAAATTGCTTCAAATGATTCGCGATCCCAAAATTGACTCAAATGATTCGCGATCCCGCTACGAACTCCCGAACTGCTTCAAATGATTCGCGATCCCCAAATTGCTTCAAATGATTCGCGATCCCAAAATTGACTCAAATGATTCGCGATCCCGCTACGAACTCCCGAACTGACTCAAATGATTCACGATCCCCAAATTGCTTCAAATGATTCGCGATCCCAAAATTGACTCAAATGATTCGCGATCCCGCTACGAACTCCCGAACTGACTCAAATGATTCGCGATCCCCAAATTGACTCAAATGATTCGCGAACCCGCTTTGAACTCCCGAACTGACTCAAATGATTTGCTATCCCAATACACATAATGCTATAAAAGTGTGCACATTGAGAGAAATAAACAGCAGATGTTCACGTTAAAAACTTCTTTAACTTGAGCAAACGCTGTTAATACACATACATTTGTTAATAAAGTAAATAAAACGAAAACATGAATGTTTTAATGCTACTGAATAAAAATAAATGATCCACTCGAAGGTCTCTGCTCATCATGACAAGGACCTGGATCAGTGATCTGCGTCTCGGGCCAATGACGTCACTTCCAGGGAGGCATGTTGTACACGCCCCCGTCCCCTGACTCCGCCCCCACGTCAAAACAGTGCCACAAAGAGTGAGTGCAGAAAAGTGAAGCGCAAAGGAAAAATTGCATTGTAAGCTCAAACAAGACTGACACGCAAAATAAAAGCAGCGTTGTAAATAAATTAATAAATATTACCATGGAAAATATTTATTGCAAAATCATTACTTTGGCACTGTTTCATTTGTTTTGCAATTCTTAATTTTTGTTTGCAAAAAATAAAATGTATTTTCCTCAATACTTTAAATAAAATGTTTTAAATTTGTTTTTATTGTTTTTGTATATTTTAAACAAGGTAAATCTTTCTTATTTATTAAAATAAAAATTCACATACATGGATTTTTCTGGGCTAAGCCCCGGATCTCCACTCACCCTAGAACCACCCCTGACTCTATGTGTTTGAGTTAAAATCATCTTAATGCTGGATGTGTTTCAGGTTTTGTCTTCTCCAGATGTTCACTGATGGACTGGATTGCTGTGGATTATTGGGATGTTTTTATCAGACTCTCATTCTGACGGCACCCATTCACTGCAGAGCATCCACTGATGAGACACTGATGCAGTGCTGCATTTCTACAAACCTGATGAAGACACAAATTCATCCTGATCTCAGATGATCTGAGAGTGAGCACTTCATCTTTTTTGAGTGAACTGTTCCTTTAACAGTCACCTCTTTCCTTATGTAGAGGAAGGACTGTCTAACACTCATTATAAAGTGATTAACCACACAGATCATGTTCCTCCGTGAGCGCTTCATCTAATGACTGACTGTGGATTGAGGTAAGATCATCATCACACAGGATCTGTGGAGGACACAAGCAGCACTTTTTTTTTTTTTTGAGGTGCATGAGATCAGATCGACGAGGCCTGCGTTCAATCAGCTCCTAAAAGACATGACAGAAAAGAAGCCGACGAAAGGATTAAATCCATTTTTTGGTGATAATACATCATAAAGAGAGTTTTCTAGGCATGTCTAAAGGCTGGTCATGTTTGACCAGTGACTCCAAATCAGGTGAGGGATTCTCAGGGTTAACATAAGACAGTTCATAAGCGTGAAACCTTGTTACTTTGCTCTGGTTTGTTCCACAGCAGGTGTGTTGGAAGACATCTCAAGAACTTCTTAAAATTATTCACTGATTAAAGTGTTCGAATGGGCGGCACCTGCTGGTCAAAGCCTGGAAATGCAGCAAAAACTCATTTACAAACCAACTGCACATTTAATCTACAAATAAATTTCTGTAAAACTTGTGTGTCATTAGAAGCGACAAGTATCGGTTTAGGTTTTGAATCAAGTTGCTTCAGAATGAGTCTACATTATAAAAGAGACAGCTGTGACAAACTAACCAGAGATTCACTCCCCAGTGCATAAAAACACTTTATTAAACACAACTGCATGTGCAAGCATGGAAAGAAGCAGCGCTATAAAATGCCATTACATACTCCAAATGTAAAACATGCAAAGATGAAACATTAAAAAGTCTGTCCCATAATTTAACATTGAGGTTCTGTGCAAAGGTGCTTCAGTCAGCGTCCCGTATATGAGCCGCAGTGGATTATACCTGCTGAGACGTGACCTGTCCACACACACACACACACACACTAGAGTTTAACAGACGTACACAGACTCCTTCACGTAAACGCATCTGCTCGACCGCATACACAGAGAACGAGTTCATAGTGGTTCAGAAGGTGACAGTTCACCCCAAAATCAGCATTCTGTCATCATTTACTCAAATCACACAAAGCTGTGACTGCATTTCTTCAAGAAGACACAGTATGGACAAAATACACTGAGACATTTCTCTAAATATCTCCCCACAGTCAGTCATATGGGTTTGAATGACACGAGGATGAAATAAGAACAGAATGATGAACTGTCTCTTTAAATCAAAGTGCTGGAGCCGGAGCAGCCATCAGCTCTCATTACTGTAGTACAAGTGCAAATACTGTGGTGTTGATGAAGCAGCTTTGGTGAACTGGAATCAGTTTTCTGGCATCTGAAGTGGAAGGTCCACACACTGAAAGCCGTCTCGATACATTCATCGCCAAAACAATCCCAAATAAGAGCAGGAAACACATGAGAATAAACAGTGCACACACACTCGTCCCGTCAGGATTACAGAGCTCGAGCGACTGAAGATGACCAGGGGTTAAAGGTCAGATTCAAAACTAAAATCCACACTATTAAAGTGATTCAGACTGAACTACAGGAACACAGATAACACACACTCAATCTCCCATGATGCACTGGGTTTCTGTGGGCCTTTTCACAATTTAAGGCTTTGAAAGCTCTTAAATCAGAGCAGAAATCATGAATTCATATCTGTGGCACACACATCTTCCTCAGTGTTTCTGTCTTGTTTTACAATATCTAAGGATTCTTAAATCAAATGCAAAATGAAAATATGAAGTCTTGTTTTATGAGACACTGGTCAAAAATGAAGTGAGTTTATGATTAAAACGAGAACAGATAGATGAAGACTTGCTTCTCTTTGAATTAAGCTGATTCACAGATATTTGCTCTTGTTCTAATCATAAACTCATTTTGATCAGTTTCTCATAAAACAAGACTTTATATTTTATTTAACTGATTTAAGAACCGCAAGCTGGAGCTCTGCTGATGGGCTGTCAAATATTTGATCGTTTATCAGATGGAAATAAAACAGTTATGTAGTGATGTGTATGATGGGTGTGGGCGTGAGCGGTGTGTGTCATGTGACAGGAAGTTCTTCATCAGTGAAGATAACTGCCATGTTTCTGCTCATCATCTGTGTGCTTTAAAGGCAGGTTCAGTTTATACTTTCATATTCACTGTGTTATCACAAAATACTGCTAACAGAGGTTACATTAGGGTAAAAAATCAGTTTGAATTCACAGCAAAATGCTTTAACACGGCCTGTCGACGCACGCGGATCCGTCCCATCATGCACCTGACGGCGTTCTACACAGGATTTCACAGAAATGATAAAGAAACAGAAAGTGCCTGGCGTTTTCCATCCGTCACCGTACAGTTAATCACGAGGGCAGCCGTCTTCAGAGAAAACACGAGCTGTTCTGCTTATAGAGTCAGGACGCTGGACGCTGGTCAGTGGACGTGAGGTCACAGGGGTTTGCTGCA
>NC_039255.1:1433066-1440566 GCF_003368295.1 Carassius auratus
GTGTGTGTGAGAGAGAAAGAGAGTGTGTGTGTGTGTGTGTGTGTGTATAAGCCCGTGTGAGAGAGTGTGTTTGTGTGAGTGTGTGTGTGTGTGTTCATATCCTGTCAGATCAGACAGTGAGAGCGGCAGAATGGCACACAGGAGTCACAAAGATCCGTAGATCTTCAGGCGTCGATGCGTGTGTGTGACGTCTGAGAGATTCATGTGACACACACAAGCTCTGAGCGATGACAGGAAGCTCATGTGACTGGAGGTGGACAGCCAATCACATGTTGAGATGGAGCGGTAGAGGTCAGAGGTCAGATACCTGATGTAAAAATCAAAATACAAACTCCTCTTCCTTGGTATGCAAACAAAAGATGAGAGAAAACGAGTGCAGAAGTGTTATTATTGATATGATGAAAGTCTGCTGCTTGTGATGTAAATCAGTGAGATCTTTATAACAGTAGAGCAGATAAAATTATATAAATATCAGTCTGTGCTCTATATCTTCAATAATGAAAGTGAAAAAATCATGACATTTGCCAAATATGGTAACCCATACTCGGAATTGACAATTTGCATTTAACCCATCCAAGTGCACACACACTCACACACACACACACACACACACACAGAGTGTCAAGGCACCGGTCTGATCTGGGTTTGTTTATGTTGTGTCCTGGTGTGTCTGGAGCACATGGCTGTCAGTTGATATTTCTTTGCCATTGCTCTATTATCTATTGTTACACTGACCCTCTTGTTACCTTATTATCTTGTTAGGGTTAACATCTATTTTAGATCGTTAGTCACCCTTTATATTCCCCTCTTGTTTTCTGAATCTCTCCTGGTTATCCTCTCGGACAGTGGCTTAGTTCTGTTTTGTGTCTGAAACTCAATAAATCTTTGTTTTCCCTGCAACTAATTCCTCTTCCGTTATCACCCTGACAGTTCAGTCTGGCCAGCATGGAATCAGCAAGGTCTGAGTAGATCCGGGCAGCTGTCGTCCAGCAGGGGGCGCTGCTGGGTCAACATGCCACACGACTCACAGAAACTAGCAGAGAGGTAGATGCCATGTCCTCTCAACTTACTGAACCCACTAAACAAGTCAGGCAGTTGATGCGGGACCAGGACAACCCTTGGACTGCTATTGTCCGGGAAGCACCAGAACCTATAGTGCCATCTCTGCCGCTTTATGATGGGGATCCTAAGGCTTGTCGCCCGTTCCTATCCCAGTGTGCAAACACATTTACCCTGCAGCCCACCAGACCAGAACTACAGTCTGGGAGAACCAAGCCTCTTACTGGTCCACATTTGAGCGGTTTGGTCAGGAGATGATCAAGGTGTTTGATCGTTCAGTCGCTGGCAAAGGGAACGGCCGGTCAGCTGGTCAGACTGAGCGAGGGCAAGCTGTCAGTCACTGACTTTCCCATTGAGTTCAGGACACTGGCTGTGCTTTGTGGTTGAATGAAGCCGCTTTATGGGATGTTTTTAGAGAGGGGCTCAATCCTGAGATTCAGGACGAGATTATAATCCATGACCTTCCAGCTTCATTTGATGACCTGGTGGATTGTTTTCGCGCTTCGTGTTGAGACACATATCAATCTGCCATCAACGGGTCATGGCTCACTCCTCTTGGCCAATCCCTCCTCGTGCTGTTTCTGAAGCTGCTACTGTTTGTCTGCTACGAGTTTGCTTATACTGTGGAAAATCTGGGCATTTTGCTGCAGCATGTCCTTTAAAAGCAAGAGCTCACCAGTAGATGGGTATTGGTAATCACCCCTGTATCTGATTCCCCTGTATTTCTTACCCTGCTGCCTGCTGTTGTCAAGTGAGGAGATTATTCAAGGCCATGCTCAGCCCTATTGGATTCTGGGGCTGAAGGAAATTTAATTGATGCTACCCTGATGGCTTGGTGGGGTACTCCTTTATTACATCGACTGTCCTGCAAAGTTTGGCTCCAACCCTAATCAAACACGCCTGCCTTTAATTTTAAGTGAGCCTGATGACCTTAATTAGCTGGTTCAGGTGTGTTTGATTAGGATTGGAGCTAAACTTTGCAGGACAGTCGATCGCCAGGAGCAAAGTTGGGCACCCTTGCTTTATTAGAAGAAACTCATTGCCAGGGCAGGTTACTCACATCACTATCCCTGTAAGTTTAACTGCATCCGGCAAACATTGTGTGGAGATTGTGTTTTTCCTCTTTGGGTCTCCCAGCACACATATTGTGCAACCCGTGGCTGGTGCGAATTGAGAATTCTGCGTTGGCATGGAGCTCTTTTTGTCACACATTTTGCCTGGGTGTTACCTCGTCTGCTGTTTTTTCTTGTTCTGTGTTTCAGGAGGAGCACACTGCAGATTTGACCGGTGTTCCTGCGGAGTGCTTCAATCTTCGGAGGAGCAAGTCTCGGGCGGCATCTCTCCCTCCTCTGTGCCATCGACCTTCTCAAAGGCACTTCTCCACCTCGTGGTCACCTTTACTCTCTCTCAGCACCAGAGAGAGAGGCTATGGATAAGTAGGGAGTCATTGGCAGCTGCCCTCGTCCATTCTTCCTCTTCTCTTGCTGGTGAGGGGTGGCTCCTCGCACCTCTGCATCGATTACCGTGGGTTGAATGACATCACTGTTAAAAATCGGTATCCCCTGCTGATGCAGAGAGCGCAAATCTTGACAATGTTGGACCTCTGCAATGCCTACCGGGATGAGTGGAAGACAGCTTTAAACACCCCGATAGGGCACTTTGAATATCGGGTGATGCCCTTTGGGCCCCAGCTGTGATTAACGCTGTGCTTAGATTAACGCTTAGAGACATGATCAATGCGTACCTTGATGACATTCAGAGTTTTTCTTTGTCATTGCAGCATGTCCGTCAGGTGCTGCAGAGGTTACCTGAGATCCAGCTGTATGATAAGGTGGAGAAGTGCATATTCCACACAGACTCTGTTCCGTTCCTGGGAAAGATAATCCTGGCAGAGGTAGATCCTGCCAATGTAAGGGCCGTCTCAGAGCGGCCAGTCCCAAACTCTCACAGAGCATTGCAGCGGTGTCTGGGATTCATCTGGAACTATAGTCAAACTGCTGCTCCTTTACCTGCTCTAACCTTCACGTGTGTTCCTTTCAGGTGGACGGAGCAGGAACGGGGGCTTTTATGAAACTTAAATTGTGTTTCAGATCTGCACCTGTCTTGTCTGTTCCAGACCCTGATCTGCTGTTTATTGTGGAGGTTGACGCTTCTGAGCATGTTACATGTCCAACTCTCTAACCATTAGGCCACAGCTGCCCCAAAGTGGCTGACCCGTACAGGGATCTTTGTACAAATTCCTGAAGATTCCTTTGAACACATACGTACACACTCTCTCTATCCCTCACACACTCACACACACTCACCTCTTCTGTCTGTAGGTGAGCATGGCTTCAGATATGGGAAACTGATGAGACACATTTGCTCCAGACAGATACTGAATGATCCGTCCAGCTACATCAACAGTGTCTGTGAAGAGAGAGAGAGAGAGAGAGAGAGAGAGAGAGAGAGAGAGAGAGGGACAGAGACAGAGAGAGAGAGAGAGAGAGAGAGAGGGACAGAGAGGGACAGAGAGAGAGAGAGAGACAGAGAGAGACAGAGAGAGAGAGAAAGCAGATGCAGGTGAAACAGACACTCACACATCTGTCAGTCCCTGAATATCTTCTCCTCAATGATCTCTCAGTAACAAACACATCCCAGTGGCTCGTTTACGCTTCATTAACACACACACATCAGTCAGTACCTGCGATGGGACGCTCTGACCGGCAGAACAGCTCCCTCCACGACGGGTCCAGGAACATATTGCAGAACTTACTGTCGAAGGTCGACACGTACTTGGCCAGAGGATGGGAGCCTGCGAGACAGACACGGACAGTGTGTGAAACACATGATGAAGCGGCTGTATGAGCTCTTCCACGATCAGCATCAGCACTCACCGATGGGGATGATGAGGAAGCGGATGTAGCTCAGCCAATCAGGCGTCTTGTTGGCCAGCTGCTCTACGAAGAAGCGCAGAACTGTACTGAGATAACTCTGATCTCCCACCACTGCCACCTTCACAGTGGGCGGAGTCTGAGCGTTACAGTTACAGCTGTGGGAGGAGTCACAGGACACAGTCAAATACTCAACTATAATGTGTGTGTGTGTCTGTGTGTGTGTGAGTGTGAGTGTGTGTGTGTGTGTGTGTGTGAGAGAGAGGGTGTGTGTGTGTGTGTGTGTGTGTGGTCACTCACAATCTCTGAATGCGTGTGACGATGGTGTTAAATGCGGCCTGGACGTCAGCGGTGGAGCAGGTCGACACAATGGGCTGAGTGTGTTTCTGCAGGACCTCCTCCACGTACTGAACAACAGCAATGTTATTAAACACAATTCAGCACAAAGACATCTGAAATATGACTGTAACCATCAAAATCATCATCATTTATCTTTAAACTACAGTGATGATGAGACTAAATAAATCATTTAATCCCTTTGTGGAATTACTACATTTACGTTTCTCCATTAGGCTGATGCTGTTATCTAAAAGAGATGTCCACTGCAGTCAGGATCTGTATCATGAAGGTCATGCATTCACTGGAAATCGAACCAATGAACACACACACACAGGTGAACAAACCACCGAGTCACACACACGTGAACACACACACACACACACACACCTGACCCTGCCAGTCCACCGTGTTGATCAGGATGATGTTCTCCGGGAGTCTCTCGTCTGAGATCAGGATCTGATTCAGCTGATCATACACTGATTTCCTGGGCACCTGACAACACAAACACAAAACTAAACTCCCTCTCAGTAGATACACACATACAAATGATTCACACAACTAAAGGTAACGGACACATGATGAGACTGTGGTCAATGTTCCACTGTCGTCCTGAAATCAGATTAAAGTCACCTGTGTGCTGAAGCGGCTGTCGAGCGAACACTCGCTGTCCACGCTGATGGTGCGCTCGCTCTGAGCTCGAGAGTTCTGTCTGTCCTTCATGGATGTGCTGCGAGCGCGCCGTGGGACCCTGCTCTCCGCTTTACTGCAGGTCAGAAACACAGAGATCTGATTCACTCAAGCAGGTCGCTTCACTTTCACAAAGCAGAAACCGTCTCAGATGCGTGGGAAGCTGTACCTGGGACTGCTGTGATTCTGGGACTCAGTCTTGCAGAGCTTCCCACCAGAGCTGTTCACATCTGACACATCTGCCATTACTATCCCATGATGCTCTGCTTCCACCTCCTGCAGACACAGTGAACTCGTCATGTGATTTCTTGGAGGAATGGTTCACATTAACAATATTTGACACTGTGTCATTGAAATATGTCTTCTATTCATCAGCGATGCACTAAAGACTTTTATAATGTTGTTCAAATAAATGCTGTTCTTTTGAACCTTCTATTCATCTGTGAATCCTGAAAAATCTAATGTATCACAGTTTCCACAGAAATGTTTCTTGAGCAGTAAATCATCATATTATTCTGATTTCTGAAGATCATGTGACACTGAAGACTGGAGGAATGATGCTGAAAATACAGAAATACATTACACTTTAACACAGATTCACACAGAAAACAGATGTTTTAAATGGTGTTATAAAGGTTCAGTAAACGATGGGAGAATATATTCATGTTTAGATGAATGATTTGTTCGGGTTTGAATGAAACATAGAGAAGCTGCGTCTGCGTCAGAAGTAAAGGTCACAGGTCACAGCAGGCGTGCGGCTCACTTCCTCTCGATCTGAATGATGTAGGAAACTCTCAGGGTGGGAAAGAGCAGGAGAGACGACACGCAGGGTGAAGCTCAATTAGAGAAAGACTTGCGCTCAGATCTCAGATCAGATCCTCTCCATCCGAACTGGTGTCAGCAGGATTCATGTGTTCATCCAAAATATAGGACAGAGCAAACGGAACTGATGTGATCCAGCTGAGAGATCCCCATCATGTTCATCAGAGTCAGACCGAGATCAGCTCAACACACTGAGCCCATGAGGAACAGACCCAACACACGTTCAGCTGAGACCAGTCTTAGTCTTATAATTCATCCTAACCCAAGAAGAGGAGGCGATGCTTAAATAACTAGACAGAAAACAAGCTTTTGCTTTCAGAAGGAGAATACTACACGTGTGTAAGTCATCCAAACCTTAGAGAGTAATGATGCCTCTGAAACAATTCAAAATTCAATATTCTATTTGGGATCATATGTGGGAACCTTTATCTTTTTTGAGAAGAATGCATTATATGCATCTTTCAAGTGACATACAGTTCAGTGTCAATGGTTAATTTAATATTTATCAGTATTATTATTATTTCCTCAGCACAGGTGCTTTAGAGTTGGATTGGATGGGAATGAATGGGCAGGAAAAAGAGCAAATGAATGCGTTGAATGCTAAAAATAAAGAAACACAGAATGTGCTGTAGCTGAGCGTCAGGTGTGTGTGTGTGTGTGTGTGTGTGTGTGTGCTCTCACCCCGCCGCTGGTGTCCATACTGCTGTCCTCCTGCTGCTGCGAGCCGGCCGTCTCACACTGCTCCACCGACAGGAAGTCAGCCGCCTGCACAGGAAGACATCGCACTGATTTATGTGTGTGTGTGTGTGTGTGTGTGTGTGTGAGACGTCAGTGGACGGATTCAAATATATGTTTACTTGAAATTCAAGGTTCTTTTTTTAGTTCTAATGAAACAGAATTGTTTAATTCGTCTGTTTTTTTGACGTAGATCCAAGTGTACCAGATTACTGAAAAAGATTAAAGTGCCCCTGTTGTGACATGTTTTAAGTTCCTAACATTGGAGTCTCCTACAACAGGTGCAAGGTTAAAAAAAGCTTTTGTTTTCTAGCAATTCTCAAACAATTCATTTGAAGCAGTTCAAAGATTCAGTCCCTCTAAGCCCCGCCCCTCCGTGAGCCTGCTCTGCTCTGATTGGTCAGATGGCAAAATCTGTCAGAAACAATTCGCTCACTCCCACAGTTCTGTACGCTCAATAGATCATTTAAACATCTATTATTTATCATACTTTTCTTACTTTATGGAACACACGAGTGGTAATCACTCTTATGAGGAGCATGAGAGATATAGTGGTCTGTTATTATTTCAAACTAAAGCAATCAGTCGTGATGTGGTGATGATGGTGGGATGTGTGTGTAAACGCCACGCTGCTGAATTCTCATGTTTTCATGGTTTCGTTTGTGCCGTGTCTCCCTCTCGGATGTTTGTGATTCCAGAGACGGATCAGGTACTCACACAGATCTGATGTCAGGTCCTAAAAATACCCATAAACCCCCAAACATCCCGATTGCCCCCCAGCACACCCTCAGATTAGCATTAGATGAACAGTCAGGAACGTGGGATGACATCAGCCTGGGTTCATTTACTCTGTGCTAAATTAAGAGTGTGGAATAACCTAGCACTCAGATCCCTGTGATCCGAGCCTTTAAGATCTTCAGCCGGGCTTCTTACTATGGTTTTATGTTGTTTGCTTTTTGTGTTTGATACTTTGCCGAATATTTGC
>NC_039255.1:1448066-1465566 GCF_003368295.1 Carassius auratus
GGCCCACGTGAGTTTTGCTGTCTGGGAATGATTCGCGATCCCGCTCCGAACTCCCGAACTGACTCAAATGATTCGCGATCCCGCTTGAATCCGCTTTGAACTCCCGAACTGACTAAAATGATTCGCGAACCCGCTACGAACTCCCGAACTGACTCAAATGATTTGTGATCCCCAAACTGACTCAAATGATTCGCGAACCTGCTTTGAACTCCCGAACTGACTCAAATGATTCGTGATCCCCAAACTGACTCAAATGATTCGCGAACCTGCTTTGAACTCCCGAAATGACTCAAATGATTCGCGATCCCGCTACGAACTCCCGAACTGACTCAAATGATTTGTGATCCCCAAACTGACTCAAATGATTTGCGATCCCGCTACGAACTCCCGAACTGACTCAAATGATTCGTGATCCCCAAACTGACTCAAATGATTCGCGAACCTGCTTTGAACTCCCGAAATGACTCAAATGATTCGTGATCCCCAAACTGACTCAAATGATTTGCGAACCTGCTTTGAACTCCCGAAATGACTCAAATGATTCGTGATCCCCAAACTGACTCAAATGATTCGCGAACCTGCTTTGAACTCCCGAACTGACTCAAATGATTCGTGATCCCCAAACTGACTCAAATGATTCGCGAACCTGCTTTGAACTCCCGAAATGACTCAAATGATTCGCGATCCCGCTACGAACTCCCGAACTGACTCAAATGATTCGTGATCCCCAAACTGACTCAAATGATTCGCGATCCCGCTACGAACTCCCGAACTGACTCAAATGATTCGTGATCCCCAAACTGACTCAAATGATTCGCGAACCTGCTTTGAACTCCCGAAATGACTCAAATGATTCGTGATCCCGCTACGAACTCCCGAACTGATTCCAATGATTCGCGATCCCGCTTGAATCCGCTTTGAACTCCCGAACTGACTAAAATGATTCGCAAACCCGCTACGAACTCCCGAACTGACTCAAATGATTCGTGATCCCCAAACTGACTCAAATGATTCACGATCCCGCTACGAACTCCCGAACTGATTCCAATGATTCGCGATCCCCAAACTGACTCAAATGATTCGCGAACCTGCTTTGAACTCCCATACTGACTCAAATGATTCGCGATCCCGCTCCGAACTCCCGAACTGGTTCAAATGATTCACGCTCCATACACCGAACCAGGGCTGGACTGGGACAAAAAAATCAGCCCTGGACTTCATCCAGACCGGCCCACTATGCATGTAAACATGCGTGCGCACACACACTACATGTGTATACATACATTAATCTGCATGTAAAGTTACTGATTAGAATGTATTACTATCAAAACCAAGAAAAAACTATTAAAATAATAAACAAAGAAAATGCAAATGATTGTATCAGGCTTAATTTTAAATATCTAAAGGTCTTAATTTATGTGCTTCTTATTATTGTAATATAAATATTAATGCTTAGGCTACACAATTTCTGCTGTAACTATTTCATCTGCTGCAACATAACACTTCTTTTGTTTTGTTTTTTATATTAATTGACACAAATTACCTCTGACCTGTTGGCTGCTTATAGTAGGCTAGTATTAAGACCACTGATCTACAGTAAACGTGATTTATAAAGACCACTGATCTACAATAAAATAAAAGAGTAATTAAGACAAAGAACATTGTGTAGTGATTTATAATTAATTTTTCTTAACATAATCAAAGGCCTTTAAAAATCCTTGAAGTAGACTGGCTTATATAGTCATACGCAGAGCTCAATGCTAGGGTTCAAAACTGTACTTGCCCTGCCAAAAAAAAAAAACATAAATAAACATAAAATTGCTATTGTTTTCTTTGTAAATAAGCTGCAATCTCATCTCACAATTCCAATTTCAATTCCACAATAAACACTAACTATTAAGTTCAAACATTAATGAAGACAAGTGATCAGTCAGTAATAAAATAAGAAAAAATGATCATAAATAGCACCGTTTTCAGGTACAGATATTGCATAATCAAATGTAAATACTTCACTTAACACACACACACACACACACACACACACGTACATACACACACACACATATACATACATACATATATATCCTTGTTAAAGCTGTTACTCAAGAGCAGTTTTTCTCTTTGTCTTTTGTTCACATTAATGAAACAGACCGACAGAAGGTATAAGGCTTGTGCCTGGCACTTTAAGGGATTTTTTTCTCAATTGATTACAAATTGAAAAAAATAAATAAATAAATAAATAAATAAATAAATAAATATATATTTATATATATATATATATATATATATATATATATATATATATATATATATATATATATATATATATATATATAATGCAGTTTTCATTATAATAACAATTATTTAATGACAGGTGAAAATATAATAAATATGTACTATAGTGCATATATTTAGCAAAATACTCCTTTCTTGCGGCTATTTTTCTCAACTAACCTGCTATGGTCTTTAAATGGCTTTCTTGAGGCAAAAGTAACATTCTGTGAAATAATTGTTCTCCTGCTGTTTTGACTGATGACTGATTGATTGATATTATTTATGAGGCATATATACATTTCTGTAAGTTGTACTGTATCTTTAAACAGAAAGTAACAGATGATAGGTGTAACGTAACTTGAACTGAGGCGCTAAAGCGATCTGTCACGTCACATTTTCTGACCCCAAAACGGTATTGCCTGAAATTTGTAATAAAATGGACAGAACCTGAGAGCTGAGAATTTTAAATGTAATTTATATAGATCAGTGAGTGGTGGCATATTACAGCTGGAATATCCTTAACAATCAATGCAGTAGCCTCCGTGTGTCATTACACTTCTGTGTCACCTCAACAGTCAAGTCCCGTCCTGCTGACGTCTTCACTCAAGTCTTTTGCACGAATGGAAAGGAGAAGTAAGCATAACAATTAATATAAAAATATAGCCCTAATTAATAAAATATTAATAGCAATTATATACGGCTAGCCTATATGAATGAATGAATAAATGAATGATGCGTTTATATAGTGCTTTGTTGTGTATTGTTGTCCACCCAAAACGCTGTACAATCACGTGTCTCTCCTCATCCACCCGCAGTGTGCAGATATATATACCTAATGTTACATATATTTTATTTCAAAGAGCAATTCTGTTTTTCATGGTTTTAATTTAAGTTTCAGTTTGTTTACTTTAAAACTCCTGCTCATCATTGGTTACTCTTACATTAAAAGCCATTATATAAACTATTAAAGAATATCTGTAACAAACGACCCCACATTGTGACACTATGAGCGGCTATAAATAAAACAAAACTGATGGAAACACTCAATAGAGGTTTAGAAATGAAGTGTCTTTGTGTTTCAGAGAGCGTGAATAACGATCGGAGCCGGTCCTGAGCGAAGCCTCCAGCAGACGAACACAAAGACTTTTACATCCCTGCATCTTTGTCTGTCAGGAAGTGGATTTACAGCCTAAAGTACAGCACTGAAAGCTCTCGTGTCTGCAGTCCACACAGCTCTTAATGCACAGAGACGGTTCTGAAAGAACCAGAACACACATTTACTCAAATAAAGTTGATTATACGCTGTAAAACCTGATGAGCTACAGTCACTTAAATAAATCATCTGAACCTTAAACTAAGATTAAAAAAAAGATTTTTTATTTCCTTTGAGTACACTAAAAATGCCTTATCTTATGTTTTTTTTCTACATATTTCTCTACATGGGTTAGAGCAGCATTGCTCTTGTGATTGATGCACACGTACACATATTAATGGGAGTATCGAGGAAAACTGTTTGCTTTTGGATCCGTAAACAGTGATGCGTGATGACAGACTTAACAATTACATAATGACCTTGTGCAAAAACACATAAAATAACACCTCATTCCAACATTTACTGTCCAAAGCGAAGCATGGTGGGAACTCATTTAGTTCAAAATCTGCATAATGCAATTGAGTGAAAGGAACTTCCTCCAGTTCATGTGAGGATACAGCACAGATACTGATACCCCTGAACTCACGAGAAGAGGAAAGAGAACATTAAACAGAAGAAAGAAAGTGTTTCTGTGCTAAAACTCTTAGTCAGGAGATTCCTGACAACACTCTGATAGAGAAAACAGTCAGAGAGAGAAGAAGCTGGACGCAAAACAATCAATAACAGAAGAGAAAGTCAAAGCTCAGCGAGAAGAAACTGCTCTCGTTTCATTCAGAAAAACAGTAAAAGAGTGAATAAAACAAGCCAAAGATCTTTACGCTTCAGCACATGTGATCTACAGATGTTCACGCTGCTCAGTACAAGACAAGAGCAAGACCAGGTTTAACTGAGAGAATCAGACGTCACTGCTCGCCCGAACAGAGATCTGGACGCCTGTCCGAAAGCTGTCTGTCCTTCAAATAAATGACCTGTAGCTGCTGGAAAACCACACGCAGGAAATGCCTGAGTGAAGAGAGAGAGAGAGAGAGAGAGAGAGAGAGAGAGAGAGAGAGAGAGAGAGAGAGAGAGAGAGAGAGGAAGAGAGAGAGAGAGAGAGAGGAAGAGAAGAGAGAGAGAGAGGAAGAGAGGAGAGAGAGAGAGAGAGAGAGGAAGAGAGAGAGAGAGAGAGAGAGGAAGAGAGGAGAGAGAGAGAGAGAGAGAGAGAGAGAGAGAGAGAGAGAGAGAGAGAGAGAGAGAGGAAGAGAGAGAGAGAGAGAGATTGTTTCGGAGCGGCTCCTCCCTGCACGAGGACGTCCAAACTCTTCCGACAGGATCCATAAACTGTGATCCCGCTGTGATTCCTGAAGCTGAAGAACGGACGGGAAAGTCCTGGATGACCACAGACGCAGTAATCCCCATCAGAAGCTACACTCAGAAATAACTAGTAAACTCACAATTAATCACAGAGAAACATGAAACACTGAAATAATCTATAATATTTTTACAATGTAAAGTCAAGGCCCAGTCACATCAAGAACAAAACCTATAACTATATTAGCGTGCAGACCAAATTTTATTCTAAGATGTTTTGTCATCTGTCACTTTAAATGCTAGAACCCTTTATAGTCAGCTGGATTCTAGCTGGGAAATCGTTCCTCTGTGTCGCTTTCATTATAGTTGAGGTGTGAACGCACTATTCTTTAATATTTAGACTGATTTTAAAAACAAATCATTATTAAGGTTCACAAATCAAGATCCTTTTCCTATTTGGCGCCTAAACTCTGGAATAACCTACCTAACATTGTTCGGGAGGCCGACACACTCTTGCAGTTTAAATCTAGATTAAAGACCCATCGCTTTAACCTGGCTTACACATAACATACTAATATGCTTTTAATATCCAAATCCGTTAAAGGATTTTTAGGCTGCATTAATTAGGTAAACCGGAACTGGGAACATTTCACATAACACCCGATGTACTTGCTACATCATTAGAAGAATGGCATCTACGCTAATATTAGTCTGTTTCTCTCTTGTTCCGAGGTCACCGTGGCCACCAGATCCAGTCTGTATCCAGATCAGAGGGTCACTGCAGTCACCCGGATCCAGTACGTATCCAGACCAGATGGTGGATCAGCACCTAGAAAGGACCTCTACTGCCCTGAAAGACAGCGGAGACAAGGACAACTAGAGCCCCAGATACAGATCCCCTGTAAAGACCTTGTCTCAGAGGAGCACCAGGACAAGACCACAGGAAACAGATGATTCTTCTGCACAATCTGACTTTGCTGCAGCCTGGAATTGAACTACTGGTTTCGTCTGGTCAGAGGAGAACTGACCCCAACTGAGCCTGGTTTCTCCCAAGGTTTTTTCTCCATTCTGTCACCGATGGAGTTTCGGTTCCTTGCCGCTGTCGCCTCTGGCTTGCTTAGTTGGGGTCACTTCATCTACAGCGATATCATTGACTTGATTGTAAATAAATGCACAGACACTATTTAAACTGAACAGAGATGACATCACTGAATTCAATGATGAACTGCCTGATAATTGAGTGTTTAGTTTTGTTCTATTGCATTATTGTCACACTATTTTCCTATTTAATAGTACTGTAAAGTGCTTTGATCTGTATTGTTAAAAGTGCAATATAAATAAAGGTAACTTGATTAATAAAGCTAAGGTTCTACTCGTGGTTGGTGTGAGAGGCCTTCAGTGTCACTGATTAAAGAGGGCTGATTAACAACAGCTTTAGTGTTACAAGGTTACAAGCTGCTTACAGCAGGTTTGTTTACAGCAGACGAGGCTTTAGAGCATCTGATTAGATGACCAAACACATGCAGCTCATTGTGTGTGTGTGTGTGTGTGTGTGTGTGTGTGTCCTCAAGCACTGGCCCTGATCGTCTCTGTCTTTAATAACACGTTGAGTCTGTGAAAGTGTTTGTGCTGATATCTGCAGTGACGTCCTGTGGCTTCATCTCAACCAGAGGAGCATCTTCACAAATACAAGTTTTTATATATTATCTAAATATATTTGGATTCTATGGAGTCAATTTAAGGCAGTATATATATATATACGCAAAAAATTTACGTTTTGCAAACGAAAATTAAAGTATTGAGGAAAATAAATTAGCTTTTTGCTGTCATGATGATCAGAGACTTTCAAGTGGATCATTTATTTTTATTCAGTAGCATTAAAACATTCATGTTCTCGTTTTATTTACTTTTTTAACAAATGTACACTCTTAGAAAAAAAGGTTCATTGGGGTTCTATATAGAACCATAGGGTTCTTTACTCAACTCCAAAGAACGTTTGTTGCTAAAAAGGTTCTATAATGAGAAGGAAGAACCCTTTTGGCACAAAGGTTCTTTAGGATATTATTAATTAATATATTACATTATTCTACAACATTTTGTATTTGTAATTAAATTATTGTTTGTAGTAACTTAATATCACATTTTAATCATGCTGATTTTTGGAGAAAAATTGAAATCAACTCTTCGTGTGATATTGATTAAATACAAAAAATTATATAAATGTATACATTTTCTAACCCCCATATCTTGAATTTTGTGATCATTCACATGCATTCATAAATGCATTTGAATACACAGAATAATGCAGTGAAAGAACGCACTCAAAATGCACACGCGCACTAGTATGACTTCACCATGTAACTTTACATAAGATGCGTGCTCTTTTTAGGCACAATTTGTTTAGTTTTTGAATATACTTGATACTGTTAAAAGGCACACAAAGTTCACATATCACACCTAAACACGCGTGGAAAACGTAATTATAACTACTAAATTAATGCCCATCCATATACAGCTATGATTCCCGAACTCCTGAACTGATTCAAATGATTCGCGATCCCCAAACTGACTCAAATGATTCGCGAACCCGCTACGAACTCCCGAACTGACTCAGATGATTCGCGATCCCGCTTTGAACTCCCAAACTGACTCAGATGATTCGCGATCCCGCTTTGAACTCCCGAACTGAATCAAATGATTCGCGAACCCGCTTTGAACTCCCAAACTGACTCAGATGATTCGCGATCCCGCTTTGAACTCCCGAACTGAATCAAATGATTCGCGAACCCGCTACGAACTCCCGAACCGATTCAAATGATCTATGATCTACCACTCTATGCTGCTCAGTGCTCGTGTAGGCTACTACTGAGAACATAGAGCGCCCTCTCGTGTCTGTAGACGGTAATGTTTTATCTTGGTCCTAGATAAATGCGATTTATAGTCCAGGGCGATTTATGCTTTTTTCCTCGTCATGACGTATTTTTGGACTGATGCGAGTTATACTTAGGTGCGACTTAGTCTGAAAAATACGTTAATGATAAAAAAATAATAATAGCCTTACATTAACCTATATTACATGAAAAGACATGATCAACGGACTGTGGGATGGACAAAAATATTTTATCAATCTCTGATAATCTCAGGTTGCTCTGGTCACCCTGGTTTGTTTTTTCATTAAACTCGTGGTCACGACATTATCACGTTCCCAAGAATTAATATCTCGTGGCCACAACAAAACTAAACCAAAAAGACTTGAGTTAAAAAAAAATGTTTATAATTATAATTTTATGCCAGTAGTTATGTAAATGAAAAACGAATTCGCGATTGATATGAAACTTGAGTCGTAGACCTCTTTAATGATGTAGGTTATAGTTGATGAAGTGAATTGCATTATTTTACATTAAAACTAGCAGTAACCCTGAATTAATGTGAGCAAAGAACGCTTCTGTGCGCTGGCGTCCTCCACAAGTTAAGAGATATTAAACAAATACTTGCAGTTAACCAAATGATACACATTTTAATGCTATAAAAGTGTGCACATCGAGAGAAATAAACAGCAGATGTTCATGTTAACAACTTCTTTGAGAAAACGCTGCTAATACATTTGTTAATAAAGTAAATAAAATGAAAACATGAAAGTTTTAATGCTACTTTAAACGATCCACTCGACAGGACCTGGATCCATAGACAGTAAAAGAAATGGACACAGCGACCCCATTGGAACTCAATTGAGACAAGTGAAGCCCATTTTTAGCGTTTTTTAGCACTTCCGTTTCTGACGCCCAGACTCAAACGAAGCTTGACGACGTCAGCAACCTGTCTGACAGATGTAAATCTTCTAGTAGCTGTGCGTGCAAACTGCCATCGTTAATCTTGCAGAGACGGCGAGCTTGAGCGGGGAGTTCTTTGTCGTGAGTGAGCAGGAGTAAGTATTCTGATTAATTATTTTGTATAGTATTTTAAAATGTAACGGCAGTACGCCATATTAAGTTAATTGCCTGCGAGCTTCTCCTCCTGTCTGTACGGTAATGCGACAGAGAGACGAGTGGTTATGACGCAATCGAATGCTAATGCAAGTGAAGTTCTGCTACAAGATGGCGGCACGCAGCCGACTTCAACTTCCGGTCGACTTCCTTGCCGCCTGCCTGGATCAGTGATCTGCGTCTCAGGACGATGACGTCACTTCCAGGGAGTCGTGTTGTACACGCCCCCATCCCTTGACTCCGCCCCCACGTCAAAACAGTGCCACAAAGAGAGACGTGCAGAAAAGTGAAGCGCAAAGGAAAAATGGTATCGCAAGCTCAAACTAGACTGACATGCAAAATAAAAGCAGCGTTGCAAATAAATTAATAGATATGACCATGGAAAATATTTATTTCAAAATCATTGCTTTCGCACTGTTTCATGTTTTGCAATTCTTAATTTTTGTTTGCAAAAAGCAAATGTATTTTCCTCAATACTTTAATTTTCGTTTGCAAAACGTAAATTTTTGCCTATATAGTGACCGACCCTGATCATCTCAGAACCAGTCATCTGATGCTCCTGATGTTCGGATCTCGTCTTGTCTTCGGTGTGGTGGTGTGCTGATGAAGGGTGGAGTGAGTTTCTGCTCCGTGTGTTGAGTTCAGATCCCGTCTGTGTGTAAGCGATCCGTCTCGTGAGGAAGCCCCTCATAACAGATCAGAAGCACAGCTCATGTCTAAAGACGCTCAGGATCTCATGTTCACCGGCTCCTTCACATGCTGTGACTTCAGCGTTCAGATAACACTGACCATATTCCCTCACAACATGTGTTTATCAGGCGTGTGTTTAACACATCTGTGTGGATGTGTGTTAGCAGTTCATCTTTCTGAATATAAATATCTCACTCTATACTGTATGAATAGTGAGTATGGTCTAGATTAGAAGTAGGGTCATTAAAAACAGCTGGAAATATAACACACACACACACACACACACACTTTCTGAACACTTAACGTCCTCATGAATCTGAATCTTCATTCTCTGCTTGAGAAAGTCACACACAAACACACAAACACCTCACTTCACCTGAGTGATAAAGAGCCGTTACTGTAATGTGATGGCTTCTGTGCATTTATTCAAAACTCTTCTATCATCAACATGTTTTATATTTCACTGAAAAGATTTTAGAATTATTTTGTGGGGCTTAAAATGATAAATGTGGTATTAACCTTCCTGTGCTTAATCAAGGGAGAAAGCAAGTCATAACAGTAGGAATAATCTTTTGTTAAATATAGTCAGAGGCGGGTCTGGATTAAACTATTAGTTTGATCTGAAAAACTGCAGAAACAGTGTGTTTGTGTGTGTGAGTATCCTGCAACGGTGTTGTTGTCATGTGACTACACTCACTAGCTGCTCTCCCATTGGATGATGGCGTGTACTTCACCAACATACTGGGACGACCTTTCTGAGCCATCACAGCTCGACTACACACACACACACACACACTCACACACACACTCACACACACACACACAGCCCTCACTGGGCTTGAACTCCTGCTGTAGCGGCCGAGAGAGCAATGAGACGAGAGCTGGACACATCTGGGTCAGAGCTGATTAATGGAGCCGCTCCTGAGAGGAGGCCAGTCCCACACCTGCACTGGGCACACACACACACACACACACACACACACCACACATCTGCAGCACTGCATGCACTACACACACACATCTTGATCCTGATCACTGCACTATAACCACAATGACGTCACTAAACTGCTGAAAGTGCTGCGTGATGTCATCGGTCAACAGTTTCTGCGCTGTAATCCATCATTCCCAGTGTTTTCCTGACCTCAGCAGCAACCTGAAAAACTAAAACACCCCGAAGTCTCCAGAGCAGACGGACACGTGTTTCTCTGAAGATCTCAGCCAAGTGAACTTAAGAAAGAGAAACACAAACACACAAAGAGTGATGGATAGATCCGTCACGGGAAATGTGTTTACATTGCAGTGCAGCACTGTATCTCTCCGTCACACACACACACACACCCATCTGGAGCACTGCATGCATTACACACACACACACACACACACACACACACACACCGTCTGCACTTCATCAGCTTGAGAAGCTCCATGTGAAGAATGACATCAGGGTGAAGGAACATGTCCACTAACTTCCCAGAAAAACACATTATGACGGGGGTGTGAAAGCGTTCTGGAATTCCCCAGAGTGAGAGCGAAAGTTCGGATACAGAAGGAAACGGAAAACACAAGAACTGGAATTCTGAATCCTGAAACAGAAACACCAGAACAGACGCTCATCTGCTGCGACTCACTTCTCAACACATGAAGAATCACATCCATCTCCCAAAACGACCGAACTATGGAGAAACGATCCGTGCAGCAGGAGTGTGTGAATCCGTGCAGCAGGAGTGTGTGACGCGTTCGGTGTGATTCTACTAGAACTCAAAGATAACTGACCACAGATAACAAGACTTACACAATAACAAGACAACATTAACAAACAACACTCCACTAACCACGATGCTCTCTGACATTGTTTACTAACACATTCCTTCTTCTGTAGAGCACTAAAGAAGATATTTAAAAATATATATTCCTTAAGAATTCCAGAAAATGAAACACAGCACTCTTTAGTTTAAAAATATATTTTGTGTTCCACAGAAGAAATCTAGAGAAGAAATCTTTAACTAAAGGTTAAAAGGGATGTAAATGATAAGAGAATGATGATTTTGTGTGCACCATCATGTAGATACCACACTTTCAGCACCACAGTAACACATCACAGTACTATAGTGCTGAAACATCAGTGTAAGGAAGAGATGCCGAACATGAGTAAACATGAGTTTGGTGTCACACTGTCAAACTTCCATCAGAGAAGCTGAACAATCACACACACACACACACACACACACTCGTACCGGGGCACGCAGCTCGGACAGGAGCGGTCGATCTCCCAGGTGGCGAACAGGTTCATGGGGACGGGCATCGCCCCGGATCCCCCGGAGCCCCACAGCACTGCTCCTGCTCCGGACACCGCTGTGGGAGCCGCTCCGCCGCCGCTGCCGGGGTTCAGGAAGGCGGCCCGAAGCCCTCCTCTCTCCAGCGCTGCCGCCATCATCGCTTCAGCCGCTCCGCTCTCGCATGCACCGATCAGATCGCGACGCGGACCGGAGAGACCAGAGCTGCTGCCGCGCCGCGCGTCTCTGCGCGAGACTCCGCTTCACCGGAGAGGATGAGTGTCTGAGGCGGAGCTTCTGCAGCGCGCGCCGTGACCGACAGAGGGCATCATCATCATCATCATCATCATCATCATCATCAGCGCTGACCTCAATACACACAGATACAGAAAGAACAGGAGAAATGGGAAATATACATACACACACTGCAAAGATGTAAGTCATAATAGATGGAATATAGCCTACCGTATTTACAAACAGAAATATTTGTAAAAAAAAAAAAAAAAAAAAAGTATACCCAACAACCACCATTATTACATTTACATTATGCATTTGCTTAAATGACATCATGTGGATGTGTAGAGTTATTAATTCTACACAGCTTTGGTTTGCCTGTCCGAGCTGTCAGCTGGGTTCTGGTTAGTGGGGGTTAGTTCTGGTTAGTTCTGGTTAGTTGTGGTTAGTTCAGGTCAGGGTTAGTTGTGTCAGTCTCTGTAAGTTACTCTGTCTGAGAAGCTCTGATGAATGAGAATCAAGAGCTCAGGTCTGTGACGGACAGCAGCATGTGAGGAGCACACATTCCTCTGATAACAGCTGCACATTACACACAGAGCCTCTTCCACAAATACAGTCAAAAAGAGGATGTTTCTGTATCTTTCTCTGGTGAAACAGTCTAATATTTTTAACAAATGTTGAAAGTTGGTTTATTGTTGAAACTAGTCAAAATTAAAGTAACACAACATGGGCGTCTCCAGTGTTGACTTCATCTCTCTCGCGTTCTCTTACACACACACACACACACACACACACACACACACACACACACACACACACACACACACACAGTCTGTCCAGGGATGTGCTGGACTGTAGCTCTATCTAGTGGAGAGTCTGGAGCACACACACATCTTCACATCTTCTCTGACTGACATTAGAATAGTATTTTTTCATGTCATTACATTGTTTAGAGCATAAGAACAAAATTTAATTTTGAATAATAAATCATCAATGCATTTTTAGGTTTCAGGATTTTTTTATACCATATGTTGTATAAAGCAGATTCTCAACTATGTTATGAAAGATATAACAGAAGGAGTTGATATACACTTTTGTTTTATGCAGTATGTGTGTAAAATGGACATAAGAGGGTTTACAATGTGTATCTATACACTATATCTAATGTGCACACTGATGTTCCTGGGGCAACATGTAATGACAAAAAGATGTGTAATAATAGGAGCAATAATTAGCAAGGTTTTCATAATATTATCTAATATTTCATAGGAATATGTTGTGTCTCCCAGAACGTGTAATGATCACACTTTTAGTCCTGCTGTCCTCTGCAGTGGACATGAATGAAATCAATGTCCTGTGGTTTTTTGTTGACACTCACACAGAGCGCAGTCATTAGTCCGCTGGCTGTAATTACACACAAAACTGAGAGTACACTGCGTTTACTAAAGTGTTTTCTTAGCATTTCAACATGGCATCATCTTCTGATGAACACATGAATGTTTATTTGAATTACTGTCTATTGAACACATTAAAATGCACGCATTTGTTTGATTTTCTTGTGATTTCTTATGTAAAGCCAAACCTCTTTCACATAACATATATTCTTATGCCGTACCCCTGAGATTTTAAGGTAATACATTTATAATTAAGCAACAGATTTGCAGGTTAATGGTCACATTGCATTGGAGGTAAAAGAAGGAAATATTTCCTCTTTTTAGTACTGTATGTGTTTTACTTTGGTTGGAATGTACTTCATGTTGTTAATAACAACAAATGGAATATATTTTCTTTCTCTTTGTATTTTTATATCAATATGGCACAATATTATATGCTATTTAAATCAATGTGATAAACATCAGGTCTGATTATATTATGTAAATTGTATGATGTAATGTAATTTGGAATCAGGAACAGACTACGGTTGGCAAGTAATCTTCCACACAGCTTTCAGAAGAACAGTGGTTACACACACATATAGTGAAGGGTTTGATCAGAATTATTGCTAGAGCAATGTAGTATTCACTGGATATCAGTCTCTAGTGTCACTACTACGCTCTTTTCTTCTTTACTTTGCTCTTCCTCAAGCTTTTCAACTGTTTGTATCTGTTGTTCTGTGTCAACTCTAAATGTTATCAGGTGGTGTTATGTTTGTAAAGTCTATTTGTGATGTTCCTGGAGACAAGCTTTCAGCTGACGGCCAGAAGAGGGCGCTGAGAGACAAGTGTGTTTAATCACGTGTTCTTCTCTCCTGTCTGTGAGTGTAAACATCAGCTGCATCATGATCTAAAGGACTGAAGGCTGTCGGGTAAAAGAAGAGAACACTGATGAAGTTCACTCAGTCTTCTCTCCTTTACTCCTGACGTCTTTAATACAGCGTTTTCTGTCCTTTCCTTCCATGTTAATGTCGGAAAAAATAAAGATTGCAAAAATTTAGAGCAACATTATAACGAAATAACCTACATTAGGTGAAATTTCCCTTTAAGACTATTTTAAGAACAGATTTGACCAATAAGCAGTATTGGCGATTTAATGACATGCACTTTTCCACTCATTGAGCGCGATGTGATTGAGGAAGTATGTCGGGAGTGGGCGTGGCTTCCTCGGCCGGCCACGCCTCCTGAATAAGAGCCGCACGCGCGCTCACGCGGAGACCGAGCAGCTGATGAAGATCGTCTGGAGATCCGCTGGTATTTGACTAACTCGCATCGGCGGATGAGCTCGCAGGTGAGATCTCGTCCTCTCTTAACTCTCGTGCAGTGTGTTGTGCTGTGTTGAGCAGCTCGTGGCTCTAATGTCTCTTCGGCTGAGCTCAGTCCGTGTGTGATTGTCTTCATCGGTCAGTCTGAGTCACAGATCAACAATCAAAGGTCACGTTCCGTCACGAGTCTCACATTTCCACAGACGGAGGCTCTGTCTCACCCGTGTTTCCATCAGGGCTTGTCATCTCCAGTGTCCTGGTGCTCCGAGTGTCTGCTGAATGAAGATCTTTCGTGAAGAACTGTAGTTTTTACAGCACTCTCATTGTGTGAACATCATCGGAGTCACATATGAGGGAGATTCCTCACACCTCATCATTCTTGATGTTGTTAAATTCACCAGTTATCAAACACCTTCAGTTCCAGCTCCACAGAAGAGTCAGTTCAGGATCAGAGTGAATACTGAATCACAAACACTTATTTCTGACTCGTCCCTGAAGTCCTGGTGGATTCTGCATCATCAGTTCAGAGTAAGTAAGTGATGTGCACTTGTGCAGTTGTATTTTCAGCATCATTCCTCCAGTCTTCAGTGTCACATGATCTTCAGAAATCATGATTTCACTGCTCGAGAAACATTTCTGATTATTATCAATAATAGCAAAGTCAGATTGTGCAGAAGAATCATCTGTGTGTGTGTGTGTGTCTGGAGTATCTGGGCCGGAGGTTGGAGTGTGTGTGTGTGTCTGGAGTATCTGGGCCGGAGGTTGGAGTGTGTGTGTGATCTGTGTGTTCTGTTCTTCTCGGAGCAGGATGTTTAGACGTTCTTCTGGAAGCGCTGTGTTTATCGCTCTGGACCTTTCTCTGACTCTGTCTCACAGAAAGCTCTTGGTTTCTTTCATGTTTTCTATCTTATGGAGCGCATCTGATTCAGATCAGTTTTCAGACCTTTATTTTAATCTTTGAAAGGCGAATCAAAATCACTGCTGCTGTCACTGTTGCACATCGTTTAATTCAGTGTCTTTATGAGCTGCTCTGATGTAATGGACCCGAGTTATTGAAAACACATGAAGAATAACATTCACTCGCATGATATTGTTGTAAATAATAGTATTTCAGACGAGAGTAGATCAGACTCATTCTAATGAGAGCGGTCACTGTGTGCTGGAGAGTCTGAGAATAACATGCTGCATTCATATAAAACTGACCACACTTCACCAATCCAGTCACACTCTCACAGAAGGGAAACTTCATGCAACGCAGAAACTTCTGGAAACGTTTGTCAAAGGTGATGTATTCAGATGATAATAATGATATTATTCAGGTTTCAGGATTATTTATGAGCATCAGCAAACACATGAACAGAGAGACCAAGAAAACAGGTTTGACTGAAAACATTCACACAGATCATACGTGAACACAGACCAGGACTCTTAGAGTTAACTAAAGCTGCAGCAAACATTAGAGAACACAGTCATTACTTGAAACTGGAATAATACTGAGATTACAAAACAACATAATAAAAAAAATAGTAGTAGCTTGATACTAAATGACATTGACACAAACCAAATGTGAAACAAAATAGATTTCATCATAGATCACTCATAAATATGATGGACGAGCGTAAAAGACAGATAAATATTAATCAGTTTGTTTAAAATCATCCAACAGTGTGAATGGAAAGTGAATTAAAGGTTCAACATTGCACTCGTGGTTTTTGCCCTGAGTATCAGCGGCGTGTGGTGGTTCAGATGAAGTCCCGACGCTCTCGTTCTGCTCAACACAGGGTCATGGGTTCAGTTCCCAGCACATGCATGACCTGATGAAGTGTAAACCATGAGTCTAATGTAAATCACTGTGGATAAAAGCGTCTGCCAAAAACATGAATTTAAGTGATGACAGGGAAATAAGAGTCCTGCTATTCTTTGATTCGACAGTAAAGCAGAGATGAAGTCTCTCAGGAGCCTGTATGAGAGAAGTGATGACCTGACCTCTGACCCCGCAGTGCTGGAGCGATCCACACTCTTCTGAAGAGCCTCGTGCACGCCCACGGTTCACTTTCACTATGATTAATGCATTTAGCAAACACTGTTATACAGAGCGGCTTACAGTGCATTCAGGATAACATTTTTTACCTAACATGTGTTCCCTGGGAATCGAACCCACAACCTTGTGCGGTGCTAACACAATGTTCTACCACTGAGCCACAGGATGCTCTCTCTCCTGTCGCTGGTCTTCAGTGAAAGGCCTTTGCATTTCCATTCAGTTGGGAGATTTGGGATTATCCCGTGATGACATCATCTTGTTTCTAAAGTGTTGGCAGTTATGCAATGTGTTTCACATTTTGGCTCATGGATGAGGGGATCTCAATCATCTTTAGCGTCCTACGCTCCACTTGACTTCATTTCCTTTAGTAGAAGCAACAGTGAGTGGATTTGAGCTCTGAGAGATGTTCTCTTCATCCGCTGGAGCGTGGAGATCCCAGCAGGCTTGGTCTCGACAGACAGACGCAGACGTGTTGATCTGCAGAAGAGCTGATGGTTTGGGGGTTTCCAGTGTGGTGAAGAGTCAAGGGCTTCCTGTATGTAGCTGTGCTCAGAAAGCAGTTAGCGTGGTAAGAGACGAGCGAACCTGCTCGGTGCGAGAGACTGTTTCAGTTTGTTTTATTGTAGAGAAGCGCAGGGACAGAATGTGTCCTGGTCAAACGCAGAGTGATCTGAGCTGAAGAGAGTAACTGTGTGTGTGTGTGTGTGTGTGTGTGTGTGTGTGTGTCCAGCGGATCCGTGATGACCGACGTGATGATCAGCGCCGCTCCGAGCGACGACATCAGGCTCAGTCCCAGCAAACACCGCCTCAGCTTCCAGGTAACAGTCCCACACACATCGTTAATTACATTTTAATAATCAAGAA
>NC_039255.1:1470566-1505566 GCF_003368295.1 Carassius auratus
CTACTTGGCAACATCATTAGAAAACATGGATTTAGTTTCCACTGTTATGCTGATGATACTCTGTTATGTATTTAATCCAAACCAGATGACATTTCTAAACCGTCCAAATTAGCAGAATATGTTAAAGATATAAAACAAGGGATGACCATTAATTGTCTACTATTAAATTTGAACAAGACTTAGGTATAACTTATTGTACCGAAAACCTGCACACAGAATCTCTTAGAATACAATTTGCAACTCGAAGAACGTACTGTTATGTCATCATCTGCAGTTAAAGACCTGAGTGTTATATTAGACCGCAACGTTGCTTTTGAAAATCATATTTCCAATGTTACGAAAACTGCATTCTTCCATCTTAGAAACATTGCCAAGCTACGAAACATGTTATCTGTTTCTGATGCAGAAAAGCTAGTTCATGCATTCATGACCTCTAGACTGGACTATTGTAATGCACTTCTAGGTGGTTGTCCTGCTTCGTCAATAAACAAGCTACAGGTCGTCCAAAATACAGCAGCTAGAGTCCTTACCAGGTCAAGAAAATATGATCATATTACCCCAATTTTACAGTCTCTGCACTGGCTACCTATTAAGTTCCGTATCAGTAACAGATTATCATTACTTACCTATAAGACCCTAAATGGTTTAGCTCCTGTACATGTAACTGATCTTATGCTCTAATTCATCACACTCTTTAATGTCACAAAACTCTAAATCCACTAAAGGAAGGAGATGATTTTCCTATCTGGCTCCTGAACTCTGGAATAGTCTTCCTGATAATGTCTCTGTTTAAATCTAGATTAAAGACACATAATGAATCTCAATCTCACCCTTGTTCCCAGTTAGATCAGATAAAAGTCACAAACATATTTTTAGCTTGAAATGTTATGAACAGCATCCACGCTGATCCTTCTCCGTCTGTCTTTCCCTGGGATGCCATCTCTAGAGATTACTCCAGACTCACAGAAAGACTTCAGATGACCAACACCTGTGAAGAGATGATGCTGACCCCTGCGATGACCCCAGATGACCCCAACTTGAGTCGACCTGAACACCTGCCAAAGTTCCTCTAAACTGTAATCATTATGATCACACTTGTAATAATCGCTTTATTGTGCATCATGTTAGCTAACTGTATGATTATATGATATTGAACTTGAATAATTACTTGGACACATTCACTTTTGCTTTGTAAAGTATGCACTTCAAGCATTTTCTGTAAAGCGCGCTGAAACAGTGTGTATTGTGAAAAGTGCTCAGTGCTCAGACTCAGAGCTTCTTCAGTGATCAAACATGATAACTTCTTTATGATAGATTATATTGTGATTCTGACAACCTAGTCACAGAACCCAAATGATTTGGCTCAGTGTGTTCACCCTGTTTATTAACATGAATGAAACCCAGTGTGTTGACTGTCGGCATTTTCAGACAATGAAAAATCTAGATCTGATGTTCAGCTTGATGCATGTTGTTCATGAGCAGATAACAGTGTGTTGCTGTGATGTCAATCATCATTCATCTGCTGAAGGAAAGCGCATGAGTTCATCACTTTGACCTTGTTTGTGCTGCAGTGACCCCTCAGTGGTTCAGAGATAAACTACACCGACCCCCAGATAAAACACATGCCACAGCGGCTGGATCATGGAAACACTGACACACACACACACACACACACACACTCAGACTCTCTCTCTCTCACACACACACACACTCAGACTCTCTCTCTCTCTCTCTCACACACACACACACACACGTTTACTAAATCAGTATATTCCATAGGCATAATGGTTTTATACTGTACAATCTGTAATTACTATCATCCTACACCTAAACCTATCTCTCACAAAAACTTTATGCATTTTTAAAATAAAATAAAAAACTTTTTTGTTTACTGTAATCAGCCCACCTCCCACCATGCACGCAGTCATCACCTCATTCAGACTATAAGTCGCACCTTAGTATAAGTCGCATCAGTCCAAAAATACGTCATGATGAAGAAAAAAACATTTGAATCGCACTGGATTGTAAATCGCATTTATTTAGACCCAAGAGAAAACATTACCGTCTCCAGCCGCGAGAGGGCGCTGTGTGTCTTCAGTGTAGACTACAGGAGCAGTGAGCAGCATAGAGCGCCCTCTAGCGGCTGGAGACCGTAATGTTTTCTATTGCTTCATTTCTCTCGGTTCATGTCAAATTAATTTTGATAAATAAGTCGCACCTGACTATAAGTCGCAGGACCAGCCAAACTATTTTAAAAAAGTGTGACTTATAGTCCGGGAAATACAGTAAGTGTGGAACATGAGAGGAGAAAGTTACTTGCTAGGGATGATGTTAGGAAGTGATATTCAGGTTGATACATTTTTAATGATTACAGTAGTTAAAACAGCTAAACTTCATTTTAGCTGTAAAATGCCACATGCAGTAGCTAATATTAAGAAATATTTTGTGCTTTTACTTTAAAAAATGTTGGTAATGTCATGACGAGGTTATAACAATTATTGTTATAACATCATATTACATAATCTATTCCATGCTATCTTGGAATAAAACCTTTTTTCTTTTTTTTTATCCATTTCATAATTTGTTTATTCAGGTTGAGCTTAGACCAAGAGCAGAGAAAGACACTCTCTCCAGCTCAACTTTAAATTACTTTTAAGCGCCCCAAGTCAGATTTTTGTTTTGTCAAACCACCCTCAGAAGAAGACAAAATACCTGACAGTACAGAGAGTGTTTAAGTTGAGTGTTTAAATCAACCGTACACAAAGATGGCGCAGACAGACTGTTGTCGAGTTTCCACACCCATTGCTTTGGGCCGGGTTTTATTCCCAGTCCGTCCCTGTCCACAAACATAACCAGGTGAGCAGATCACTCTCTCACTAATTGATTGCTCTAGTCTTGATCCACTCATCATCATCATCATCCACCAATCAGAACACAGGAGAACTCTTTGACCACAGCTGCTGTGCTTCAGAAGCTCTTGCAGCAGCTCAACACTGGTTTTCTCTGAGGTGGTCGGATCACATCAGATTGTGGTTAATCTTGCAGATCATGACTTATATCTACTCTTCCTCTCCCTGCAGTTTGGTAATATAAAGATTCCTCCTTTGAACTCCCACCTCTTCTGTGGGTTTTATTGTTCTGGGTCTGAATTTGGGCTCCTGGGGTCTCAAAAAAGAAACATTTTCAATCTCCAAGGTGAACGTTATGACAACACACTCTTAGAAAAAAGGGTCCATTGGGGTTCTATATAGAACCATAGGGTTCTTTACTCAACTCCAAAGAACCTTTTATGCTAAAAAGGTTCTATAATGAAAAGAAAGAACCCTTTTGGCACAAAGGTTCTTCAGGCTATTATTCATTCATATATTACATTATTCTGCAACATTTTGTATTTGTAATTAAATTATTGTTTGTAGTAACTTAATATCACATTTTAATCATGCAGATTTTTGGAGAAAAACTGAAATGGCACTCTTTGTGTGATATTGATTAACTACATAAAACTATATAAATATATACATTTTCTAGCCCCCATATCTTGAATTTTGTGATCATTCACATGCATTCATAAATGCATTTGAATACACAGAATAATGCACTCCCAGACTGATTCAAATAATTCGCGATCCCAGTCTGAACTCCCAAAATGACTCAAATGATTTGCAAACCTGCTTTGAACTCCCAAACTGACTCAAATGAATCACGCTCTGAACTCTATTTGCAATTGATTCGCGATCCCGCTATGAACTCCCAAACTGATTCAAATGATTTGCGATCCCCAAACTGACTCAAATGATTCGCGAACCCGCTCCGAACTCTCGAATTGATTAAAATGATTCGCGATCCCGCTCCGAACTCCCGAACTGATCCAAATGATTCGTGATCCCCAAACTGACTCAAATGATTCGCGAACCCGCTCCGAACTCCCGAACTGACTCAAATGATTTGCGATCCCCAAACTGACTCAAATGATTCGCGAACCCGCTCCGAACTCTCGAATTGATTAAAATGATTCGCGATCCCGCTCCGAACTCCCGAACTGATCCAAATGATTCGTGATCCCCAAACTGACTCAAATGATTCGCGAACCCGCTCCGAACTCCCGAACTGACTCAAATGATTCGCGATCCCCAAACTGACTCAAATGATTCGCGAACCCGCTCCGAACTCTCGAATTGATTAAAATGATTCGCGATCTCGCTCCGAACTCCCGAACTGATCCAAATGATTTGTGATCCCCAAACTGACTCAAATGATTCGCGAACCCGCTAGATTAGATTAGATTAGATTAGATCAACCTTTATTTGTCTCACAGGTGAGAAATTTCAACATTTACAGCAGAAAGTGGATAGCATGAAATAATCAATAAATAATGAGTCACATTCAATAAATAATACAAAACAAAAGTAAAAAAAAAAAAAAAAAATTGTACCAAATATAAAAACAGTGCAAGTGAATATGCATAGATTGCATTCTTCCGTCTCTGAGTTGTGATTTCTGTTTAGTACTTAGCCATGCTGATTATAAAGTCTCACGGCCGCAGGAAGAAAGGATCTCCTGAATCTCTCCTTCGCACAGCGTGGGTGTATCAGTCTGTCACTGAAGGAGCTGCTCAGTGATGTTAGTATCCCATGAAGTGTGTGGGACGAGTTCTTCAGCATGGATGAGAGCTTAGCTCTCACCCTCCTTTCTCCCACCACCTCCACTGGCTCAAGTGAGCAACCCAGGACAGAACCAGCCCTTCTAATCAGCCTGTTTAGCCTCTTCCTGTCTGCCACTGTAATGCTGCTACTCCAGCATACCACACCAAAAAAGATGGCTGACGCCACCACTGAGTCATAAAAGGTCCTTAGGAGTGAACCCTGTACTCCAAAAGACCTAAGTCTCTTGAGCAGGAACAGTCTCTTCAGGCCCTTCTTATAAAGGGCACTAACAATGTCAGTACAGTCCAATTTATTGTTTACCTGGAACCCAAGATACCTATTGCAGTCCACAATCTCAATATCCACCCCCTGAATACTCACAGGTACCATGGAAACATGCTTTCTCCTGCGAAAGTCCACCACTAGCTCCTTAGTCTTTGCTGCATTGATAAGGAGGTGGTTTATATTGTACCAGTCCACAAAGTCCTGATTCAGTTGTCTGTACACTCTGTCATCCCCATCAGAGATAAGACCAACGACAGCAGAGTCATCAGAGAACTTCTGGAGGCAGCAGTCTGAGGTGTTAGAGGTGAAGTCTGCAGTGTAGAGGGTGAAAAGGAATGGTGCCAAAACTGTTCCTTGTGGTACCCCTGTGTTGCAGACCACTGTATCAGACTGACAGTCCTTAATCCTCATAAACTGTGGTCTGCTGGTGAGGTAGTCCAGAATCCAGTTTGAGAGGTGAAGGTCTACTCCAGCAACCTCCAGCTTGTCTCTCAGCAGTGCAGGCTGGATGTGTTAAAGGCACTGAAGAAATCATAAACATGATCCTCACAGAGCTTCCAGCTTTTTCCAGATGAGAGAGTGATCTGTGGAGAATGTAGATAAGAGCATCATCCACCCCAACACCAGGCCGGTAGGCAAACTGGAGCGGATCCATTGACGAGTTCACCAGGGGACGAAGATATCCTAGAACAAGTCTTTCAAATGTTTTCATCAGATGAGACGTCAGAGCCACCGGTCTGTAGCTGTTCATGTCCTTGGGGCGTGGCGTCTTAGGCACAGGAAACAAACATGATGTTTTCCACAGCTGTGTTACTTGGCCTAGCCTCAAGCTCAGGTTGAACATGTACTGAAGAGTCTCACAAACCTGGTCAGCACAGGACCGAAGGAGCCTTGGACTGATTCCATCTGGTCCTGCTGCCTTCCTCATCTTCAGTCTCCTCAGCTCTCCTCTCACCAGGTTTACGGTAACGGTAAGAGACAGTTTAGTAGTTGGATGCTCCGGGCTTAGAATAGTTGTAATCGGGGGGATGAGATATGGAGAAGTAGGTGTACTAGAGATATAAAAAGGCTCTGAATCAAGTGTCAGCGAAGGTAATGTGCTCGTAAGGGGTGTCTGTAAAGTGGGAGGTGCAGATGCCTGGTCGAATCTGTTAAAAAAGATATTCAGTTCATTCAGCCACTGATGGTCCTCCTCAGGTTGAGGTGTGGTGAATTTATACCCAGAGATGGTATTCAGGCTCCTCCAGACACCTCTGACATCGTTATTTTGCTATGAACTCCCGAACTGACTCAAATGATTCGCGAACCCGCTCTGAACTCTCGAATTGATTAAAATGATTCGCGATCCTGCTCCGAACTCCCGAACTGATGCAAATGATTCGTGATCCCCAAACTGACTCAAATGATTCGCGAACCCACTTTGAACTCTCGAATTGATTCAAATGATTCGCGAACCTGCTTTGAACTCCCGAACTGGTTCAAATGATTCACGCTCCATACTCCGAACTCCCAAAATGACTCAAATGATTTGCAAACCCGCTTTGAACTCCCAAACTGACTCAAATGAATCACGCTCTGAACTCTATTGGCTTAGTTCTCTAATTTCATAACATTTACTGATTTTAAGGTACGAAAAGTATGTTGTTAACAAATAAAATATCAATATTTCCATTCTGAACTGCTTTCCACGTCGAAACATCCACGAACAGGGGCTGACTGGCCATCTGTGTGATCTGGAGAACAGCCGGTAAAAGTGTGATTTATAGTCCGGAAAATACAGTAAGTATGGAACATGAGAGGAGAAAGAGTTACTTGCTAGGGATGATGTTAGGAAGTGATATTCAGGTTGCTACATTTTTCATGATTACAGTAGTTAAAACAGCTAAACTTCAACATTTTAACTGTAAAATGCCACATCCAGAAGCTAATATTAATAAATATTTTGTGCATTTACTTTTAAAAATGTTGGTAACGTTACAGTTAATGCTTACAAACTTTGAAGATTTTGAATACAGAAGTTACATTTGTAATGGTGTATTTTCATTTAGATGTGGTATTATTATTTGTGCAGTAAGATTAATTACTGCATAAATTAAGATTATTAAGTAATAAATTCATTTTAAGACGGTATGGAATAGATTGTATAATATGCTGTTATAACACCATATTATATAATCTATTCCATTCTATCTTGGAATAAAACCTTTTTCTCTTTTTATCCATTTCATAATTTGTTTATTCAGGTTGAGCTTAGACCAAGAGTAGAGAAAGACACTCTCTCCAGCTCAACTTTAAATTACTTTTAAGCGCTGCAAGTCAGATTTTTTTGTTTTTTTTTTATCAAACCACCCTCAGAAGAAGACAAAATACCTGACAGTACAGAGAGTGTTTAAGTTGAGTGTTTAAATCAACCGTACACAAAGATGGCGCAGACAGACTGTTGTCAAGTTTCTGTGCTGATTGCTTTGGGCTGTTTTTTATTCCCAGTCCGTCCATTAAAAGGCTTTATCTGTTAATCTGTCAGTTGTTTGCACTGAACCTTAGTGAGCAGTGATGATGCACATGTGCTCTAACTATAGATCATGTGTGCGGTCACTCACTTAACACAGAAATATCGCTCTCATGATGTCATCCCATCAGACTCTACACGAGACATCACTCGTTCATTCCAGCATGCTCTCCTAATCTAACCTTTTTACTGTATGAGAAACAAATAGTGGGGGAACAGAGCATTTACTCGACGATCAGAGGCTAAAGATCCAGACCCACAGATCTGTCAAAGTCTGGCTGGACGAGGAAAAAACATTCATTCACCTGTCTTTAGATAGATAGATAGATAGATAGATAGATAGATAGATAGATAGATAGATAGATAGATAGATAGATAGATAGATACATAGATAGATAGACGTTAAAGCAGTGGTATGTGGCTCTGAATTCATCAATATATATTGGAAGAATAACATTTCTATTCTCTATAAACATGGCAATAATTATAAAAAATACACAGATTTACATGAGAACTACAGTTCTATCTTCTTTACTAGTTAACTAGAACTGAGAGCCTAACTAACCCACGGCTAGATGATTATATACGGTCAGCTACTAACGGGGCGGGGCTTAGCAGCTCGGAAGTGCTCTGTCATTGGTCAGCTGAGCGTCTAGTCGTCGGAGGCGGAAGTTCAGAGGTCATGGTAACGGAAGGCAGGATCCTCATGGATTCCGCTGTAAACAGTGAGTGTGTGTCGTGTTTTCTGTGTTCGCGCTCGATCTGATCGGATGTGGCTCTAGCTGTGTCGCTTTGACTCGACTGGAGCTGTGTGGATGCCGTGACTGGTGATATTTACAGTCTCTCGGGCCAACGAAAAGCGCTGAAGTGAGTAAATAACGAGACACACACACACACACACACACACACAGTCTGAATCTGATCGACTCACTCTGATCTGCTCTCATGATCACTGCGCTATTACTGACGATCCATTCATTCATTCATCAACAAGTGTGCAGCTTCATAACCCGTTATTAATACTCGTCATAACCCGTTATAGCTCTTCATAACTCTTCATAGCCTCGTCGTAACAAACGAATGTAACGTTAAACATTCGTATCTTCTAGAAGGGAACTGTCACAGCTTTTGGACCTTTTTTCTGCAAGTATTCAGCTGTACTTTAATCACATTTCAAAGACAAAAGATGTACTGAAACAAAACAAAAAACTCGCTCGTTGATCTACTGCAGAGTCTGTACAGAACAGATGGGATCAGAGAAAGAGCTGTCAGTGTTTCTACATGTCAGGAATCAGTCATTATTATTATTATCATCAGTTATTATAGCCACTGTACACCACCCTTCAGAAGAGATCAATGTTCAGTGTCTGATGATGATGATGAAGATGATGTCTCTATCTGTCAATCATTAATCCCAGAGACGCTGAGCTTCATCACTAATTAACTCTTTCCTGACTCCATGGATAGAGAGAAGTGAGAGTGAGTTCATGTGAACTAACACAATCAGTTTAAACTAGTCCTAAACTAGTCCCATCAACAATCAGCTAAAGATGTGTGTGACTGAAGTCCTGAACACCTCGTGTATAAGTGTGTTTCACAATACACATGGTTCAAAAGCAGCTTTATGACATTGTTTATGTTATGGTAATATATTCCTGCTAATATCTGCACAGATGAGATGAGAGCAGACACCTGACTCCGTGTAGAGTACAGAACACAGCCGAGATCAGTGTGTGTGTGTGTGTGTGTGTGTGTGAGTGTGTGTGTGTGTGTGTGTGTGTGTGCTGAAGCTGCACGTACTCGTGTGTTTTGTCAGTGTCAGCGCTCTTCACTCTCATGTATCACATTTTCCACTGTTACGAGGAAATAAAAGCATGAGCTGCAGTCTTGAAGAAGAGCTGACTGTGATCTTCATCTCCGCACAGAGAAACAGACGAGATGAATGAGTGAGTGACTGTTCTGCAGTGATCTGTGTGTGTGTGTGTGTGTGTGTTTCAGGATGATGGTGTCCATCAGAGGCCTGTGTTTCCTCCTCACTCTGTTCCTGGGCAGTTTCTTCGGCAGTGTGTTCATGTTGGGTCCGTTTCTGCCGCTCATGCTGCTCTCGCCCGCCTGGTACCGCTGGGTCACCGACCGCATCGTGGCCACCTGGCTCACCCTCCCAGTGGTGCGTCTCCTGAACCAACACAGACACTACAGTCTGCTTCAGGAGGGTTTACACACACCAGGAATCTGTTTTAGTGACAGAAGCTCCACAGAAGGACAGTGACAACACACACAACCAGAAGAAGAATATACAAATAAACAAAATAGAAAATGTACAAAAAAACTCAACATAATATAATGGTTTATAACCTATTTTTCAGATTATAAGTCGCACCTAAGTATAAGTCGCCTCAGTTCAAAAATATGTAATGACGAGGAAAAAAACATAGAAATCGCATTTATATAGAACCAAGAGAAAACATTACCGTCTACAGCTGCCAGAGGGCGCTCTATGTGTTCAGTGTAGACTACAGCAGCACAGAGCGCCCTCTAGCGGCTGGAGACGGTAATGTGAACTCTGGGTTCATGTCATATACATTTTGATAAATAAGTCGCATCCTACTATAAGTCGCAGGACCAGCCAAACTATGAAAAAAAGTGTGACTTATAGTCCGGAAAATATGGTATATTAAATATTTACAGAGTCAAACAAGTAAATAAGTAGTCAGTGATGCAAGAAGACAATAACAGAGTTATTTTCAGCTAAAGTTATATATAGTTAACTAAAAGTGTGTGTGATGGGCGTCTGTGTGTGTGTGTCTATGTGTGTGTGTGATGGGCGTGTGTGTGTGTGATGGGCCTTGTGTGTGTGTGTGTGTGTGTGTGTGTGATGGACACGTGTGTGTGCAGGCGCTGCTGGAGCTGGTGTTCGGGGTGAAGGTGGTGATCACGGGCGACGGCTTCGTTCCGGGCGAGCGCAGCGTCATCATCATGAACCACCGCACGCGTCTGGACTGGATGTTCCTGTGGTGCTGTCTGCTGCGCTACAGCTTCCTGCGTCTGGAGAAGATCTGCCTCAAAGCGGCGCTGAAGGCTGTGCCCGGCTTCGGTGAGTCCCTCTCGCTCACGTCTGAAGAGCGTCTGCTGTGCTCGGGGCGAGCGTGACGTGTGTGTGTGTGTGTGTGTGTGCAGGCTGGGCCATGCAGGTGGCCTCCTTCATCTTCATCCGGCGGCGCTGGGAGGAAGACCGCAGTCACATGGCCAACATGCTGCAGTACTTCTGCCACATCAAGGAGCCGCTGCAGCTGCTGCTGTTCCCCGAGGGCACCGACCTCACCGGTGAGAGACACACGCTGCTAAAGACTGCTGCGAACCAGAACTAATACATACATAAATACATAAAATCTGACTGATGGGTTTTTTTTGCCGATGTCGCTGTGCAGAAAACACGCGCGCCAGGAGTGACGAGTTCGCAGAGAAAAATGGCCTTCCAAAGTACGAGTACGTTCTTCACCCTCGCACCACCGGCTTCACCTTCATCGTCAACACGCTGCGGAAAGGTCAGAGGTCATCAGCACTCACGTGTTCTTCATCATTAGAGAGCGAGTACACTGTAGATGTTCATCAGAGCTCAACCTAAACTCATACAGTAGAGCATTGTGCTTGCAACACCAAGGTCATGGGTTCGATCCCCAGGGAGTGCTTGAACTGATGCAGTGTGTAAACTGTGTGTTTTGAAGTTTGGTGCAGCTGATGGACTGATTCTGACTGATTGTTGTTTCTGTGGACAGGTGATAACCTGGACGCCGTTCATGATATAACGGTGGCGTATCCTCAGAACATCCCTCAGACGGAGCGCCACCTGCTTCTGGGTCTGTTCCCGCGCGAGATCCACTTCCACGTGCGGCGGTTCCCTGCGGCGTGTCTGCCCTCGAGCGAGGAGCAGCTTCAGCGCTGGTGTCAGGAGCGCTGGCGAGAGAAAGAGCAGCGTCTGTGTGACTTCTATCGCTCCGAGCCGCGCCGCTTCGACGAGCCCGAGGCCCGCGTGCCGCCCTGTAAGAGTGAGCTGAGAGTGACGCTGATCAAAGCCTCCTCGCTGCTGTACTGGAGCGCCTTCATCACGCTCTGCTGCGCCGGCCTGTGGCTCTCCACCCCCCTCAGACTCTACTTCCTGCTGATGGTGATCTTCTTCCTGGGGCAGCAGCGGCTGACGGGCGGCGTGGAGATGATGGAGCTGGCATGTCACCGGCGCTGGAAGGTGAAGGAGGAGTGAGAGCTGTGTGTGAAGCGCTTGTGTGTGTAAACCGCAGCGGTCACAGCGCCTCCTGCTGGAGGACAGGATGAAGCGCAGCCTGCAGGAGCCACACTTGAGAACAGACACCTCACAGACACAGCGGCTCGTCCACTCAGCGTTCATCACTGTGCAGACACGAATGTCGTTCCTCGCATCTTTCCTCCTACTCTTTCAGGTCTTTGTG
The DNA here is from genome assembly GCF_003368295.1 of Carassius auratus. Lineage (NCBI taxonomy): Eukaryota > Metazoa > Chordata > Actinopteri > Cypriniformes > Cyprinidae > Carassius > Carassius auratus. Next base: position 1,482,467 of record NC_039255.1, read on the forward strand.
TTTCTCAAATGTTTTACTGGCACAAATCCAAACCAGTTACAGCCATATTTTAAAGAATTATGATATTTTATTGGTTTTCTTTAGTGTATTTATGTTCTGTAGTGACGGAACACAGCCATAGCACATTAGCTTTGATAAATAATGTCATAAAGGAAGATCCCCAGCGTCTTGACACTCATCTGCTGACGTTCATCATGTTTTCTCATGCATGGCTGCAGTTAATGTGACAGAAACACAGCGATGAAGCAGAACTTCAGCTGGAATCAACATGTGACGTTCTCAGACAATCCTCATATGAATCAGGGCTGAGTGACCCTTCTGACCTTTGACCTCTCACGGTGTCTCTGGTCACTGGTGATGTGAGCGCTGCTGTCTGAACTGGTTCTGACCGGCTCACTGTGACCAGATCTGTGTCTGTATTCACACGCGTGTTCCTCCTCATGTACATGTCACTATCACTCAGGTATATTCAGTCACTGTAACTAACCACTGCTGAGCAGATCAATCATCAATACGCCAATAAATCCAAACCTGTGTTCCTTTAAGAGCTCTTCTCCAGTTCCGTGTGTCTGCTCGTGTTCACATGAGGCTCAGACGTGTTTACTGTGCGTCTCTGAATCAATTTATTTGATAGCACTCTTTACAATGCTACAAAGCATCTTAACAGAAAATGTAAGTTTCTAGATTATATTTAGTAATCACTTATCTCAAGTTGATGACCATATGGCAGAAATGTTTGGTAAAGATCAGACAGCTAGTTTGTCATGTAATCAAACAGACGGTGAACACTATTAACAGCAATGATTATACGTTCTGATCAATCTTCTAGCAGAATCTGGTAGTTTTGTATGTTGTCTGAGCAGCATCATCTCTCCGGTGTTTAGGGCTGGATCCAGACTGACCTGCTGTGACTCTTAGTTACATCCGGATGACAGAAATAGAGAAAACACTAGAAGACTAGTTAGGTACGCAGGAGCTAAACCATTTAGGGCCTTATAGGTAAGTAATGATAATCTGTTACTGATACAGAACTTAATAGGTAGCCACTGCAGAGACTGTAAAATTGGGGTAATATGATCATATTTTCTTGACCTGGTAAGGACTCTAGCTGCTGCATTTTGGACGACCTGTAGCTTGTTTATTGACGAAGCAGGACAACCACCTAGAAGTGCATTACAATAGTCCAGTCTAGAGGTCATGAATGCATGAACTAGCTTTTCTGCATCAGAAACAGATAACATGTTTCGTAGCTTGGCAATGTTTCTAAGATGGAAGAATGCCGTTTTTGTAACACTGGAAATATGATTTTCAAAAGACAAGTTGCTGTCTAATATAACACCCAGATTTCTGACTGTAGAGGAAGTAACAGTACATCCGTCTAGTTGCAGATTGTTTTTGGTCCAATAATTAATATCTCTGTCTTATCCGAATTTAATAGGAGAAAATTATTGGTCATCCAGTCTTTTACATTTTGAACACACTTTCTGTAAGGTTAGATCAGTGGTTCCCAACCTTTTTCAGCTCGCGGTCCACACACACATATATGTCTGCACGGCACACTTCAAAAAAATTAACTGACCCCGCTATTGTTGGGTTAATAACTAGTACTCAGAAGCTAGATTGTTGACTGTATTTATTGAATGAACGTTGTGCAATATGGACAAAAAAATTAAAAAAACCTATCGCAATTTCTTTGATCAATATGCTTTTACAGTCATAAATACATTCAGGATTATTTTGAAACATATTTTCAAAAGAAAAGCAATTAGAGCTTTATCTAAAAATGGTAACGTCTCTAGAACAAACATAAGTCAAAATTATCTATAGTAAAGACCAGGGACGGACTGAGAATAAAAAACGGCCCTGGACTTTGACTAAACCCGGCCCAAAGCAATCGGTGTGGAAACTCGACAACAGTCTGTCTGCGCCATCTTTGTGTACGGTTGATTTAAACACTCAACTTAAACACTCTCTGTACTGTCAGGTATTTTGTCTTCTTCTGAGGGTGGTTTGACAAAACAAAAAACTGACTTGACTTGCAGCGCTTAAAAGTAATTTAAAGTTGAGCTGGAGAGAGTGTCTTTCTCTGCTCTTGGTCTGAGCTCAACCTGAATAAACAAATTATGAAATGGATAAAAAAGAAAGAAAAAAGGTTTTATTCCAAGATAGCATGGAATAGATTATATAATATGATGTTATAACAGCATATTATACAATCTATTCCATGCTGTCTTAAAATGAATTTATTACTTAATAATCTTAATTTATGCAGTAATTAATCTTACTGCACAAATAATAATACCACATCTAAATGAAAATACACCATTACAAATGTAACTTCTGTATTCAAAATCTTCAAAGTTTGTAAGCATTAACTGTAACGTTACCAACATTTTTAAAAGTAAAAGCACAAAATATTTATTAATATTAGCTTCTGCATGTGGCATTTTACAGTTAAAATGTTGAAGTTTAGCGGTTTTAACTACTGTAATCATGAAAAATGTAGCAACCTGAATATCACTTCCTAACATCATCCCTAGCAAGTAACTCTTTCTCCTCTTATGTTCCATACTTACTGTATTTTCCGGACTATGAATCGCACTTTTACCGGCCGTTCTCCAGATCACACAGATGGCCAGTCAGCTGTTCGTGGATGTTTCGACGTGGAAAGCAGTTCTGAATGGAAATATTGATATTTTATTTGTTAACAACATACTTTTTGTACATTAAAATCAGTAGTTTGTAGCGGGTTAGCGAATCATTTGAGTCAGTTTGGGGATCGCGAATCATTTGAATCAATTCGAGAGTTCAAAGCGGGTTCGCGAATCATTTGCGTCCCTTCGGGAGTTCAGAGCGGGTTTGCGAATCATTTGCGTCAGTTCGGGAGTTCAAAGCGGGTTCGCTAATCATTTGAATCAGTTCGGGAGTCAAAGCGGGTTCGCGAATCATTTGAGTCAGTTTGGGAGTTCAAAGCGGGTTCGCGAATCATTTGCGTCAGTTCGGGAGTTCACAGCGGGTTCGCGGCGAATCATTTGCGTCAGTTCGGGAGTTCAAAGGGGGTTCGCGAATCATTTGAGTCCGTTTGGGGATCGCGAATCATTTGAATCAGTTCGGGAGTTCAAAGCGGGTTCGCGAATCATTTGAGTCCGTTTGGGGATCGCGAATCATTTGCGTCAGTTCGGGAGTTCAAAGCGGGTTCGCGAATCATTTGCGTCAGTTCGCGAGTTCAAAGCTGGTTCGCGAATCATTTGAGTCCGTTTGGGGATCGCGAATCATTTGAAACAGTTTGGGAGTTCAAAGGGGGTTCGCGAATCATTTGAGTCCGTTTGTGGATCGCGAATCATTTGAATCAGTTCGGGAGTTCAAAGCGGGTTCGCGAATCATTTGCGTCAGTTCCGGTGTTCAAAGGGGGTTCGCGAATCATTTGAGTCCGTTTGTGGATCGCGAATCATTTGAATCAGTTCGGGAGTTCAAAGGGGGTTCGCGAATCATTTGAGTCCGTTTGTGGATCGCGAATCATTTGAATCAGTTCGGGAGTTCAAAGCGGGTTCGCGAATCTTTTGCGTCAGTTCCGGAGTTCAAAGGGGGTTCGCGAATCATTTGAGTCCTTTTGGGGATCGCGAATCATTTGAGTCAGTTTGGGGATCGGGAATCATTTTTTCTCTTAAGTTTTTTCTCTTATGAACAGCAGACTTTACAGTTTTATTGCTTTCTATATTCTGAAGGTTAGATCATATTTCATTCACACTGATTCCTGCAACATTTTATTACTAAAAACATGGTGAAAATGTGTTTGTTTTTGTCTGTTGACAGTATTTTCTGATTTATGGAGTGGTTAAAAGAAAAAATCCCTAATTCCCTCTGGAAAAACCTTTAATATGTCTACGGATTCAAACTTTATCCAATGTTCAGACTGATGTTCAGGAAATGTTTGCAAACGTGTGTATATTTAATTAGTCAATCCCTTATTTGCATATTCAAAAATAACATTTCAGAAAACTTAATATAAAAAATACTGGACGTTCTTAATGTTAAAAACATGACATCCATCAGTGAATTAGTGTTTTACTTTAACAGAGAACACTGATAGAGATGGAGGTTTGCTGTTTGGTGCTGATGGAGGAAATCACGAGACGTCTGAAGCTGAGGCTGGGTTGCCGTGACGACAGATGGTGCTCAGTGGTTGCTTAGTAACGTGATGTAGGATGATGTCATAGGAAACGAGCTCAATCCTCTGCTGACGGTAGTCATGTGTGTGAGACGATGGGAAACAAACACATGGGACCAGAGATGTAATAATTTGTGCAAGAAATTATAAATATGAGAATCGCATCTCATAAGCTTTCGTTTGAATATATTATAAAATATATAAAAGAGAGAGACAGATGTGTTATACTAACAGCAGGGGTGGAATGACTCGTCTGCAGTGTTCATCAGAGCCAGCAGGGGGAGACAGACAGAACTAACAGTGGAGTGAAGGGTCCCAGAGCAGAAGATCATTCCTGCTGTCAGAGCCTCCCTGAAGCACACAACCGCCCATATTTACTCTTCAGAGACACCCATCTGTGTTCAGTAATGTCACCCGTCCAGTCGCGTGGGGTCACGAGGTCACAGCAGATCAGGCGTGTCAGAGACAGGAGAAAAATGTGTCCAATGCTGATCGTTCAGCTCATGAAACATCATTCCACACAATTTCAAGAGACAGAAACTCCATTAAACAGGTGTGAGGTGTGTGTTGTGAAGAGGAATGTGATCTCGGACTTTAATACAGTGCAGATCACTGTAAAGACTGTAAGTCAGACTCGTTTTCAGACGTGTGCAGTTTAACACGTGTCTGTCCGGACTAAACTCCATCAGCTGGATCTTCTGTTTAATCTGAATCAGAGCAGTTTGAGTTTGTTATGAACTGGTGTCCATACAGAACAATAGCTCTACAATCTTAAAATGCTGATTCACTCTATGATCGTTGTCAGTATTGAATCTGTAATGATGACGAAGGTTTCTTGATTCTGAGACAGCAGGTTTGATGTCCTCTCAAACACAGATCAGTGTGGTTCTCCAGATACACACCTGCTTCATCGCTCTTTAACTAGACACCTGCTCTCTGCTGTTTCTGATGCTTCCAGGAAGCTTTAATGGTTTCTCTGAATGGCAGTGAGGTCACGGAAAGAGTGACACCTTCAGCCTCTTGCATTATTAATAATCTGACACCCTCACCGTGCTTTAACTCACACTCAGTGGAAATGAATAACTGGGCTTTAAACTGACAGAGAAACAGAAAAGAGAGAGATCTCCCCTTCCTCTGAAAGTCACGTGACTGACGTTCATGTACAGGTGTGTGTGAGCGTGTGTGTGTGACTCCGTGATTTTGCCAAGTAAGACATGTTCCTTGATCAATATTATTGTCCAAAAATATCAACTTAACCCCTAAACCCTAACCCATACTTTATTCCTAAAATCAGAAGGAAATGATGGCTGATTAACAAGAATGTAGAAGAATCTAACCCTGATTGTAAGCCTAAAACAGATATTTCCTGAAACGTTATATATGTAATCTGATTGGTTGATTGGAATATTGATACAGGAACATGTTATACTTGTGTGTGTGTGTGTGTGTGTGTGTGTGTGTGTGTGTGTGTGTGTGTGTGTGACGCTGCAGTCTCTTCACACAACAGCTGATCATCAGGTGAATATTCATCTTAATAAACAGACCAGTTCACAGTTCACTTTTTTTTTTTTACTTAAATCCGAATTCAACCAGCATGTTTAATATTAGTTTATACAGTTTTAAAGCTTGATTGTATAGTTGATTGTCTTTCAAATACAAACAAACACACAACAACAACAACAACAACTACTAAATATCAGTTAATTGATTAAGTGTTTCCCTGAATCACCAAAAAGTTATAAAGATTATTAAGAACAAAAAGGTCATAAATAACAATAAGGAATGTAAATATTCTATTGGTATGAATTTTATGAAACCATGTCCAGGTCCAGTTTCCCCCCAAAATCTATTGATAATTTTAATAATAATTGCATATTAGCTTATAGCAGCTAGCATTAGCATTAGAGGCAGTACAGTAAATGCTATCATCATGTTTACATTCTTAGACTTAGACTTGATCAAGTGTTTTGGGCTGAAATATGAGCCGGACGTGTCTCTGAATTGCTGCAGAACAATAAATAAGCGTCTGATTAGTTTGACTGATGATCCGGTCTCTGTCAGGACTCAAACGTGAAGGACTAACGAAGAACAATCAGCAGGAATCATGAGCTGGAGTCTGAAAGGGCAGCGAGGCACAGTGGTGAGGATAGTTAAACACAGAGTCTGTTTGTTCGGTGGACCCCTGGGTCTCCAGATCTAGAACTTGGTGCATTTGGTGGATCCGTGCTCCGTGTCTTTCTCAGGCAGCATGAGGACGGTGACGTCTCCTGAGGGAGGGACAGGGCTCCCGCGGTACACAGTGGACACTCCGGAGGGACAGCAGGACAGTTTGAGGCACGCGGGCGACACACAAGGGACTTCGCAGCGTTCCGGTTCTCCGTCAGCGCTCTCCAGCTGAACCGTGACGCTGTGGACCCCGGCGCGGTGGAACAGCTGCTGGATCTGTGCGTGAAGAGCAGGTCTGTCCCAACACACTTCCTGCGGCTCAGAAGACACTTTGACGTGCAGCGAGGCCACGTTACGTCCTTTAGCTATCTCCCAGACATGAGCCTCATGGACACTCACCACGCTGGGAAGTCTGCACACGCTCTCCACTGAGAGAGAGAGGGAGAGAGAGAGAGAGAGGGAGGGAGAGAGAGAGAGAGAGAGAGAGAGGGAGAGAGGGAGAGGGAGAGGGAGAGGGAGAGAGAGAGAGAGAGAGAGAGAGAGAGAGAGAGAGAGAGAGAGAGAGAGAGAGGGAGAGAGGGAGAGGGAGAGAGAGAGAGAGAGAGGGAGAGAGGGAGAGGGAGAGGGAGAGGGAGAGAGAGAGAGAGGGAGAGAGAGAGAGAGAGGGAGGTAGAGAGAGAGAGAGGGAGGGAGGGAGGGAGAGAGAGAGAGGGAGGGAGGGAGGGAGAGAGAGAGAGAGGGAGGGAGGGAGAGAGAGAGAGAGGGAGGGAGGGAGAGAGAGAGAGAGGGAGGGAGGGAGGGAGGGAGAGAGAGAGAGAGGGAGGGAGGGAGGGAGGGAGAGAGAGAGGGAGAGAGAGAGGGAGGGAGAGAGAGAGGGAGAGAGAGAGGGAGGGAGAGAGAGAGAGAGGGAGGGAGGGAGAGAGAGAGAGAGAGAGAGGGAGAGAGGGAGAGAGGGAGAGACACTCAGCATCAGCATCAGTGAGACAGGGACATCTCCACTGTACTCTAACATCAGGGATTTCCTTCAGCCCTCAGAATAATCTTCCAATGTTTTACAAGAAAATACAGGTTAAAATACAGCCAATCAGAATCCATCCTGAGCACTTAAAGGGACAGATGACAAAACTGCAGCTCACTTACAACATTAACAATAACTGCTGGTGTGCATGCTAATACATCATTCTGTGAAGAGCCAGAAACAGAGCTGTGTTAAATCCCTCATGAAGCTGACTGTGTTTATCCTGCGTGTGTAAAAGGTAATGTAAGCTGTGCTCCAGATGATGCACTACACCAGGGTTCCTCAAATCACTGCAGAGTTTAGCTCAGCCCTGATCCACTCATCTACCTGTGGTTTCTAATGATCCCAAAGACACTGATTAGCTGTGATTAGGGCTAGAGCTAAACTCAGCAGGAAGAGGATCTCGTGGCTCAGATTTGAGGATCCCTGCACTACACTATAACTACAGCTGCAGAACTCCAGTAATTAACACTGTGACGGCGATATATCGAATATTAGCGATAATATCAGAATAATTTTGAAAATGTTGTGAATAGCGAATATTTCAAATTCAAGCATACTTTCCCAAAAGAACGCGGCAAACGTCCAAAACCTCAACAATTACTGTACACTCCTCGACTACACGAACTCTCATGAGTGCGGTTGCCAGATATCAAGAGTTTAAATCCCTGAATCAGAGCTTCATTGTTACTTAAGCCACTTTCACGCTGCATGTTGGAACCGGAAAATTGCCTGAACATTGCCGGGTCGCCTTCTGTGTGAACGCAAACACATCCCGGGATTGATTCTGAGATTGAGATTCCTAGCAACATTACCGGTTTCAGTCCCGTTACGAGCGCTGTCTGGACAAAAGCCAGATCTAATGCCGTGTCGTAGTGATGACTCATGTTATCGTGCGACTCTTTAATCAGGTGTTCTGAAGCGTTTTCGACTCATTACACGTCACGCACTGATGTCACGTGCGCATGCAAACACTCGCTCCTCATTGAGGAGATGATCTGAAACACAAACGAGCCGGAGTGTAGCATCTGAATGAAAGCGTCGTCGCTCTGTGTTCTGTCATGAGATCTCCGCTGTATTGTCTGTGATGCACTCACTCAGACGCTGATGTTTGAACAGAGAAACATAGACAATGGCAATGTGGAATCACTAATAGGAATTTAACTTTTATAATAGTTTTCATTTGTTTTACCAGTTTCCATAATATAGACAGAGAGAGTGTATAAGTGTTTGGTATTAATATATATATATATATATATTAGTTAAGAAATACCTGAGTGTTTAATCCAATAGCTCCCCATCTGCGAGTGTTTTAGTGGCAGTGGGAACATAGTTTAACACAGAGCTTCTCTTAAACCAGAGACAGACTTCTGTTCTTAGCTAAAATCTTTAATAAAAAAAATATTTAAAAAACTTATCCCAGTTTAATTATTTCTCTTTTTTTATTATTATTGTTTAAATGCAAAAATATTGAGCGATATATTGAATATCATAAAAATTTCAAAAACTTTGAGATTTAGTATTGTTTTTCCATATATCACCCAGCCCAAATCTGGGCTATACTTGATCATTTTAGGATTACCACACAATCTAAAGATCCTAAAGATGTCAAAGCATATTGCAGGCGTATGTGAGCTGCTGTAAAGAGACAAACATGAACTCACAGACGGTGGAGAACGGCAGGTCCACGGGACTCATCTGCAGCAGGATCCCAGCCGTCTCTTTGACCAGAGGAACAGCTGAAGACATGATGATGGCCACCATGACCAGCGTCAGACTGGGGTCCACGTAACACTGCCAGTTACACGGGCTCTCAGGGGCCAGGGGCCACACATAGAACAGAGCCGAGGCCACCACCACCACCACTGAACCCAGCGCATCATTCAACACGTGCAGCAGCACACCTGCGGAGAGAGAGAGAGAGGGAGAGAGACATGACACACACACACACACACACACACCCAGACCGACGGCTGATGAGCGCTGAGACGGAGCACACAAACACACACACACCCAGACCGACGGCTGATGAGCGCTGAGACGGAGCACACACACACACACACACTCACCTCTGATGTTCAGGGGAGGTCCATCACTCCCAGTCTTCTCCTGCTGCAGGCCTGTGGACGGATAAGGGACAAGTGTGGAGTGCAGATCCATGACAAACACAACCTCCCAGCTCTGAGAGAGTCACACATCACAGCTACAGCGTCACACGTGTTGTGCAGTCAGCACACGGCACATTAATCTGATTATTCGACCAAAGTACAGTCAGAATCAACACAATACTGTCTTTTAGCAATTAATGCATGCAGATCTGTCCTAGTTAGCACACACACATCTCATTGAAAGGTACATGCAAATAAAATTTAAGCTGTACATTTCTAGAACCACAATACATCAGTATGGTCATAAACAACTTAAACAGATCTCCATTACATTTAAATTAGTTTACAAAAAAATCGACTGAAATAACTTTTACTGATGATACGGCAAAACGGCTGTTCTTCCTCAGTGTTTTTGTATCGTTTTCCAGTACAAACATCTAAAGATTCATACATCAAGACACATTCACTGGAGAAGCGAAGTCTTGTTTTATGTGAAACTGATCAAAATGATGCGAGTTTAACAAAAAAAATATTTGTTAATGAGCTCAGAAAAATTTACTTAATTTAAAGTGACAGATATTTGTTCTTGTTTTAATAAACTCATTTAATTTTGTTCAATTTCAACGACTTCATATTAGCATATTGCGACTGTATCTTGATTTAAAGATGTTTAGGTGTTTGTTCTGGAAGTGCTCCAGCTGCTCTGTGTTGATCACACTTCGGGAAACTCCTGTTCGCTGTGATACTGAAGCCTGATTGGATCATGTTCGTGTGGCTGCACGGACCAATGGCGCTTCAACCCACCAAAAGGGGAGGAGCCAAGTCGGCTCTGAGCGTGATTTCGTCAGAAGCATCAGTTATTGACGCGTGTGCAGCTTTATAATCACGGCTATAACAGCAGGTCCTTATCTCAGGGAACAGAGGTTACGTGAGTAACCAGAGCTTTCCTTTCCAACAGTGTCTTACTGTCGTCTGTTGTGTTAATAATGGGGAAGAGCTAGAAGAGCTAAGTTGTAAATCAATTAGATTTGGTTTGTACTACTACACAAACATTATCAAATCAGACTTCAGTATCACAGTAAACAGCGTGAACAAGACAGAAATACTGAGGAAGATAGTCTTTTTTTCAGCACATATAACATTTAATGCCATGACTTTATGAATTTAAGAGTTTCTGCTGTGAATTAAGAGCTTTTAACTCAGGGGTGTCAAACTCAGTTCCTGGAGAGCTCAGATTCAGCCCTGATCCTCTTCATCACTGATCCTCTTCATCACTGATCCTCCTCTTCATCACTGATCCTCTTCATCACTGATCCTCTTCATCACTGATCCTCTTCATCACTGATCCTCCTCTTCATCACTGATCCTCCTCATCACTGATCCTCCTCATCACTGATCCTCCTCTTCATCACTGATCCTCCTCTTCATCACTGATCCTCTTCATCACTGATCCTCCTCATCACTGATCCTCCTCATCACTGATCCTCCTCTTCATCACTGATCCTCCTCTTCATCACTGATCCTCTTCATCACTGATCCTCTTCATCACTGATCCTCCTCATCACTGATCCTCCTCATCACTGATCCTCCTCTTCATCACTGATCCTCCTCCTCTTCACTGATCCTCTTCATCACTGATCCTCTTCATCACTGATCCTCCTCTTCACTGATCCTCCTCATCACTGATCCTCTTCATCACTGATCCTCCTCTTCATCAGTGTGTGTCAGAGCAGGACTGAACTGAACTCTGCAGGGAGTCTCACACCCCTGTTTTAACTTGTGAACAAAGACTTTTTAAGACCCCCTGAAACCCTGCTGTCAGATCTTAAATAGACATCTAGAAAAATAAGATGTTTATGATTTGGAATTAATGTAAAACTAACTTTCAAAGAGGTTTATGAGATGTTTACACACAGCAGGTGCTTCTCAGATGAAGCGCTCTTTAAAAGGCATGTAAACAGCTCTGCTAAACGAGAAGCGTTACGATCAGCACCTGTCTCTTCCTCCGCCGCGTCCTCCTCCTCCTCCTTCTCCTTGCGCGGCCCTGACGCGTCCTTCTGACGCCTCGCGCGCAGGCAGCTGCAGTCCTGGAAGATGATGAGCCCGAGCACGTTCACCGCGAGCCCCAGCGAGCCCACGATCAGCACGAGCGGCGGGTCATCGATGGCCTGCGGCAGGGCGAGTCTCTTCAGTGACTCCATGGACACGGAGAAGCAGAGCGCGGCGAGGAACACGGCGTTGGCCAGCGCGCCCACCACCTCCGCGCGACCCATTCCGTACGTGAAGCGCCCCGAGCCCGCGCGCCGCGACACGCGCGCCGCCGTCAGCCCGACGCACAGCGACAGGATGTCCGACAGCATGTTGAAGGAGTCCGACACCAGCGCGATGGAGTTGCCCATGTACCCCGCCACGATCTCCGCCACGAAGAAGATGACGGTGATGACCAGCATCAGGATCAGGCGGCACGTCTTGCCGCTGTAGCGCCCCATGATCGCGTGCGTTCAGCTCGGTGACGAGGATGAAGATGTGCGGGAGATGCGCGGAGGACTCACTGCATATCACCTGTCGGGCTCACGTTCCCGAGAATGAGTCGGCACTTTTCCACGCGCTGATGATTCGCTTCAGGTCTCCAGTGACTCCTGATTCTGCGTCTGAGGCGGCTCCTCGCTCGATTCTTGTCATTGTCACCTTTGGACACTCATCCAGCTGGCTCTTTTCTGCTGACAGACAGCGTTTGGAGGGTTAGTTAGTTCCATGCAGGTCAGCGGGGTTAGTTACGCGTACTGTAAACGCAGTCATACATTAAACAGCTTTTGGCACGAACGAGCTGGATAAGAGAGAATCTGGCATCATAAACCTGTCTTATCTCACGAACTAATTAACCTTCTGCTTGTCAAGATTTACATTTTCTCGTGTCCTCAAACAAATATCAAATAAAATCACGTTTCGTTCGTTAGGTGCTGCTCTCTGGAGAATTAAACCCAGAGGAGGATCACGACACAACAACTGAAGACAGAACTAACACACATCACTGCGATTCTCCAGTGCACTGATTACTTTAAGAAGGAAATAATAATAATAATAATAAACAAATTGGTCCTGCTTTATATTAGACTTATATAGGCTAATAAAGCAATGAATTGTTGGTAAAATGTAGCTGTTGTGTTGATGTTGAATTTATAAACACTCGGGGGGGGGGGGGGGGGGGGTGTGGTATCAAGTAACAAGTACAATGTATAAATACGTATGTGCACAATAAGTGCATTGTATCAATCTAATAATTTAAATATAAGTAAAATGTAGTTAAGTACACTTAATATAAAGTGGGTCCAGTAAATTAATTAATTGCATTAAGAGGCATTGTCTAATTAAATATGCACTTATTTGCATACATCCCTTAACACAGATCTGAACATTAGCAGAAGCCAGGATTAAAAGTCTTTGAAGAGAGTTTGTCTTTTTACCAATCCATAAATCAGAAAATACTGTCAACAGACAGAAAACAAACACATTTGCACCATGTTTTTAGGAGTAAAATGTTGTAGGAATCAGTGTGAATGAGATATGATCTAACCTTCAGAATATAGAGAGGAATAAACCTGTCTGCTGTTTAAGATAAAAACTCTAAAGATTGTAATCTACAGATGCTTATAGATAAAGTGCAATAAAATAATCACGTCAGTGTGTGATGGGATGCTTTCTTTCCACGAGTCTGAAAGAACAGACATGATACAGAAGCAAAGACTGAGCAGTGCATGTAAAGCAGAGGTTTAGTCTGCAGATGCGGTGTGTGTGTGTGTGTGTGTGTGTGTGTGAGCAGCAGGAAGCAGGTTCTCCTCAGCTGTACGTGCTCAGGGCTGGAATGGCAGCGAGTGTAAGCGGAGAACGGTGTGTCACCTGTAGTTAGATCACAGGTGATCAGTGTGAACGTGTGGCTGAAGTCCAGCACATCCTGGTTACTGATCTACACTGAGCTTTACTCCCATCTGCTGGAGCGCACACACACACACACACACACACACACACTGACACAGAGCTTCATTCACATCCACTGCATGCACTAACATCAGTGTTACAGGATCTAGTCATCTTTATATCAGCTAACACTGATCATTACCAGCTCGGCTCCATTCAATAAGATTCATACTGTAATCACGTATTAGATGCACAGAAACGAATGCTTTAAAAGTGTTCTTCAGTGTTCAACTAATGTTAACAAATGCAACCTTTTTGTAAAGTGTCACTGATTTCTTGAAATACTGAGAAAGGAAGAGAAATTCCACTTTGGGAAATGATTTATTCTTCAAGTCAGACATCAAATATAACACAATGAACTTCATGCTAAATACACAACTGAGCTTTGGGATACAATAACTAACAGAAGCGGCTTTAATTAAAGGACAGAGAAGCAGAAAGGCTCTTGCTGGTACTTTGACATCAGAAGCAAACAAACACCGAACAGAATCAGAAGCATGTGAGGAATTCGCTCAGAGAAACAGTACAATAACGTTCAACATGCTGAGCTTAAATTCAGCAGAACGGAGGAGATTTAGAGACCCGACAAATCCACAAAGTCTGGAAGGAATCACAAATGAACACGAGAATCTGTGAACACTAACACACTCCTGTCCAACTGAACAACACTAAAGGTGGTTTCTAACAAACTGGAAACAGGACAGCGTCTGACCTCTAGTTTATCAGCTGAAACTACAGATCTCAGATCCTCCTGCTAAAAGCCTGTTCAACCAGAAAGATGTCCAGATCTGCTGAGTGTGTATCCTGAACCGGTTGGGTCACATGACTGTAGGAGAAACACCTCACCCATGGATCAGTGATTAAAGGATAATAAAGAAGGTCTTACTATAGCGGCTGGGGAGCTCTCTTTAGGAAACAAACAGAGAATTTGTGGAGAAATCTACATAATTTCAGTATTGATTGGGTACATTCACTAGCTCTTGTTTCCAGATGAAGGTGCAGATGTTATTCTATCAACACTAACACTAACACAGCAGATCTTACACACGAAGCCTTCAGATCCCAAACCATCCAGGTCTGTCGGAGATCTCGTCTTTTAAATGAGATTTTTATTTATTTATTTAAATCAGGCTCCTATGTTTAGGTTCAGTAATTTCTCTTTAAAGGCAAAGAAAAGGTTATTAGTCAGTTACTGAATATCTTGACAAAATGCTCATCTAAAAGAAAAAAGCTCAGGTTTCTGCATGTGAAGCTTCATTCGGAGGTACATCTGTGCCAGAAGAATGGACTGTAATGTCCGGTGTATTTGACCAGGTCAGACTATTTTATTTTACTAATAAGAGTTTCTAAAACTTTCAGATGCCTTTATTCTTCTGTTCTGTAAATGTGAATGAATCTACAGTCTACAATGATCTTTAGTCATAATATTCAGAGATTTAAAAAGATGAGAAACTCATTACTGAATAAATCCCATGTTTATCTGGATATCTGAGAGCAGGAGTTAAAACACAAATGAAGGACAAAACCACAGCAGACAGACAAGTACTGTACACAGCCGACGCTTCTGGCACAAACTGAACTCCATACAGAGGGAAAGTGTGTGAAACATGGGAGAAGAGACCATGAACGTGCACTTCTGTCCTATTACTGACGCCCGTGCGAGCGCAGAGCAGACGGTCGGGTCTGTTTTAGCCAATTACAGAAGAGATGGTGCATCTGAAGCTCGTGTTTATTGGTGAATCTAGTGTGTGGGTGTGGCCTAACACACATCTCAGGAGGCGTCTGACGGGACGTGCTCCTCGAAGCCCTCGCTCTCACGCACCAGCGCTCGCTCCAGGATCACACGGCCCTCCTTGTAGCGCTGGCTGTCCTCGGTGGCGAACTCGTAGATCCAGCCCAGCTTGCTGTTGCAGTTCTTGCAGCTAACGTCTCGCACCATGTGTCTGCCGGTCAGCATCACGCGGTCCTGCACCTCGCTGTACTGCAGGTTCACCACCTGAAACACATCACAGACGTCAGCATCAGCGGCGCTCTCGCTGCGTTAGCATCGGCCGGTCGCACACGTGCCTTGTTGAAGAGGAAAGCTCGTCCGGTGGCGCCGGTGAAGCGTGTGGAGATCAGCTCGGAGCGGTTCGTCAGGATGGTGTCACAGTTAGCGCAGGAGAACAGGCGCGTCCCGCCGATGTGATCCAAGAAGATACGGCCCATGATCCACACACACACCTGTGAGAGACACACACACACACACACACACACACACACCCAACCGTGAGAGAGATGCAGCGTCACACACACACACACACACACACCAGCAGCGCTTCTACAGAATAAACCTCTACAAGAGCAAGTGAAGAACATGAAGGGAATGGAACTCAATACAGTCTCTAAATGTAAATGTCTTTGTTAGAAACACATTCAAATTTAACATCCAACAGATCTTTATTTACTTTGCAAAAACACACTGAAATATCTTTTAGTGTCCCTTCTGATCTCACGGCGACAGCGCTGCTCTTCCTCTTCCTGTTTCTGTCTTGTTTTCCAGGACATGTGTCTAAACATCCTCAAATCAAGACACATTCACTGGAGAAGATCAATGACGTAAAATACATCTTGTTTTCTGAGAAACTGATCAAAATGAATAGATATCTGCCAGTGGACTCAGAAAAATCAATTTAATTCAAAGTGAAAACAAGCCCATTAACAGATATTTGTTCTTAAAATCACTTCATCGTTCAGTTCCTCAGGAAACAGTCATATCTTCACTGTGCATCTCCAGTAAATGATTCTTGATGTAAAGGTGCCACAGAATGCACAGATACAATATTTTAAATTGTTCTCTGATATCTACAAAGAAGTTATGTGGCTTATAGAGCCTTATGAAATCCCTTTTATTAACTCCTAAATTCTGTTTTATTTTTTTATTTTTACAAATTCATTTTTTTCTGTTTTCATTTATCTGAATTTTTGGGAAATGTTGTTTGATTATTCCTTAAAAAATTATGTTTATTTCATGTCAGTATTAGCAGTAGGATATGTACATTCTGCCTAAAAACAGTAATAGCACAATGTCTTCAAATCAAACCGGACTTTTATTTGGACATGTTGCTGTGAATGCCTGTACTGCTCTGTGTATGTGATATGAGGCTAGTTTTACTCAAATCAAACGGTCGAAGCTCATGAAGTGACTTGTTCTGTATATTCAGTTCTGGAGATGTTCTTCATGTGTTTACGTCCTCATTTAGAGACACAGCAGAGTCTGAAAACACCACGAGCGTCACACGCTTCAGTGTGTGTGTGTGTGTGTGTGTATTTAAATAGACTTTTACAGCTCAATAGTTTAAGATACTAGTCCATATCGTGAATTGATTGATGTGTAATGACCTACTTTTGAATAAAAATTCATTCAAAATTTGACTAATTCCATGATATTCCACATTAAACTGTGAATTCCGTTTTATAACTAGACACCTGATTCTGTCTGTGTTTTTGACATTGCTTAGGTAAGGGCAGAAAGGGTTATATGTCCATTTAAACCCTATGATTTATCCCTAGAGTGAAATGGTCAGTTTTTGCCTTATTTGGAAGGGTCATGAATAATAATGTTGAGCTCTGCTGTGATTGGCTGTTTCACACTGACGCTCAGTTTAGTTGCTCACACAGCAGGAAGCCTAACCCTAACGCTATTAATAACTCACTTCGGAGATGTGCGATGATCTCACCTGCTCTGTGTAAACTACAGCAGAACTTACACACTTTATACAAGATCAGATGTTTGTCAGTGATGCTCAGGATCTGTCAATCATTCTCCATCGTCCTCAGTTTTCTGTCTGTACTCTGTGTATCTGTGAAGTGAAATCGTATGTACTGTAATATACAAGGCTACGGCTAGCAAGCAGCTAACCATGTCCCTTTAGTAACTCGTGTTATTTTATTGGAATGCGGTTTATTTGTTTTTTGCGCCTTTCTGAATACAGACACTAACCCATCCCTGCAGACCAGATCACATCACATAACATCAAGAGGACAGAAGAGTCTGACGCTGTCATGTTAAAGAAGGGAAGCAGTAGAAGCTGTTGTAATGAAGCGCGTGTGCTGTGTGTTCATCTGTCCGTCGCGCCGCATCACAACAACAACAACAACAACAAATACACCAGCAGACAGAAACACTGCAGACGCTCAGCACGAGTAAACAGCGGAATCAAAGTAAAGCAGCTGGTTAACTGGTTAGTATGAGATCAACTCTTACCAGCCGCTTCAGGTCGAGTGTTTGTTTATTCGCGTTCAGCTGGCGTTGCTGTTTTCTTCCAGCCCTTCCTCCAGACTTTATATCAACATCCGGCGCGGTGACGTGCGCGACGATGACGCTGTACGTGCTGGTGCACGTGTCACGACAACAGCTGTCTGGACGTTCATAACAACACGTGATACAACATTACTATAGAAAAACATTAGAGAATACACACACATACATATAATCATATATTGTAATATGCAGCAATCTTCAATAAAAGCGTTTTAAACTTGGACTGTTTTAACTGTTTTGGACTTTCTGTGTGTGTGTGTGTGTGTGTGAGAGAGAGAGAGAGTGTGTGTGTGTGTGTGTGTGTTTGTGTGTGTGAGAGTGTGTGTGTGTGTGTGTGTGTGTGTGTGAGAGAGAGAGAGAGAGTGTGTGTGTGTGTGTGTGTGTGTGTGTGTGTCCAGCAGGGGGCGCAGCGGGGTTCAGTAGTTGGATCATTATGTCTCTGAAGGTAAGAGGAGTTTATGTTCTTCTTCTCTTTCGTCTCTAACAGTTTGATTCACTTGCTCTCAGTTCCTCAGCGCTGTTAATGCTGAGGGGTCTTCAGCTGCTTTAGCTCGGGCAGCTGGATCAGCTAATGATGATTCTCGACCCCGGAGAGAGATTATTGATCATGTTTCGTCTGAATCTGAACAGTCTCGGTGAAGTGTGTTTGTGTGTTGTTCTGGTGATTCGAGCAGAAGTTGTGTTTGTTAGTCTGTGCTAATCATGCTAACAGCACTTTACTGCACATTTTTTTAGTTGTTTTATTTAATTAATTAAAATCAAAGAGTTTCGCTGAGAAAATGACTTTGATTTACGGTCCTGTATCTTCAGGATGAAAACAGGCATGGTTTCTGATGTCCCAAAAATAGATATTGAATACATTTTGTTTTTAAGAACAAATCTCTGTGTTGATGAAGCAGATTATGTTCCGCCGGTTTTCTGAGAATCTGAAATCACTCACTTAACACTTAATGGGTTAAATATCATTGTTTTAAACCGAGGTGATTGACCACGTGTCTCTGTGTATAGCCTGTCATTCAAAGGTCAGAGGTCAGGTTTGGTGTGATGTGATTATATATTTACACTCTAAAGCTCTGTTCTCGTGTTTATTACAGAGTCTGTCTTGTGCTGGGCGTCACAGAGATCACGCGCTCTAATGGATTGATTACCATTAGTATTATTACACAATAAACACAAAATGGACAGTATAGCAAAACCATGTCAATGTGTGGTTTCTTTAGTTTAAATTGTTTTCCCTATTTATTTATTTATTTTTGTAGTAGGCTAAACCCATGTTTAATTTTCATAAAGGTACATCTGTAGTTAAAACATTATGTAACTGAGTGCATAAATAAACGTGAGTAATCTTACCTGATATTACAATAGCCAGTATTAACAGTTTACGTGACCCGGCTCTTGATTTTTATTATTATTATTATTATTATTATTATTATTATTGTTGTTATTATTATATCAAACATCCGCGCGGTAAGAGCATCTACGGTAATTCACGTTGGCCAAAACACACAAGGAAACGCGTTGTGAAATAAAATATCACCGGCAATCACAGACATTCGCATTCGGACGGGATTAGTTTTCTCAGAGGATCACTGAGTTTGCTGAAAAACATTAGGTAATGTGCTCTGGAATTATCACAGAGGTTGTGTGAGAAAAACACAGACGTGGCAGATTCGGACGGGATTAAAATCACCAAGTACGTCTGTGAAACACCGATTTCTCTAACGACCCCCTGTTAAACTAGACTAGTTAAACTCTTCTGTTCCTCACACAAACACCAGAGCTGATTATACAGACCCGAACATCCCAGATCAGGATGAGTTCGTGTCTCCATCAGGTTTGGAGAAATGTAGCACTGCATCAGTGTCTCATCAGTGGATGCTCTGCAGTGAATGGGTGCCGTCAGAATGAGAGTCTGATAAAAACATCAGAATAATCCACAGCACTCCAGTCCATCAGTGAACATCTGGAGAAGACAAAACCTGAAACACATCCAGCATTAAGATGATTTTAACTCAAACACATAGAGTCTATAATCCAGAATAACACTTCCTCCAGTGAAAAAGTGTTCTGGTCTGAATCAGGAGAGAAATCTGCACAGATCAAGCAGCGTTTAAACAGATCTAAACTAATCTGTGAGAGACAACAGGAGATGCACTTCTTCACTGGAGGAAGTGTTATTATGGATTATGGATTGGGTCGGTAACTGAGAAGTGATCAAGTGCTCTGAGCAGCCGTCCGCCGGTGTTTACTGTGAAGGGTGTCACAAACCAAATAACAGAAACCCTGCACTGTCTCTTTAATTACTGAACACGTTTCCACGACTACACTCGAGTCTTTGATAACTGTGAGCGTACATGTACCTGCAGACACTACATTACATCATATCTGTCCCATAGTGTCATTAATATACATACTGGCTTCAGTGTGTGTGTGTGTGTGTGTGTGTGTGTGTGTGTGTGTGTGTGTGTCTGTGTCTGTGTGTCTCTCTCTCTGTGTGTCTGTGTGTCTCTCTCTGTGTGTCTCTCTGTGTGTGTGTGTGTGTGTGTGTGTCTGTGTCTCTCTCTCCGTGTGTCTGTGTGTCTCTCTCTCTGTGTGTCTGTGTGTGTGTGTGTGTGTGTGTGTGTCTGTGTGTCTCTCTCTCCGTGTGTCTGTGTGTCTCTCTCTCTGTGTGTCTGTGTGTGTGTGTGTGTGTGTCTGTGTCTCTCTCTCTGTGTGTCTCTCTCTCCGTGTGTCTGTGTGTCTCTCTCTCTGTGTGTCTGTGTGTCTCTCTCTCTGTGTGTGTGTGTGTGTGTGTGTGTGTGTGTCCTCAGGTCAGCACCGCTGGTTCACTCCTCAGATCTCCGGGTCAGTCCCAGGAGCCAGAGATGGACACTCAGCCTGTGTTCTGGGGAAGGTCATGTACATCTTCGGAGGATACGAGCAGCTGGTGATGGAGTGATTATAATCAGCTAACGAGTGTGTGATGAAGAGTCTGACTGTGTGTGTGTGTGTGTGTGTGTGTGTCTTGTGTGTGTGTTCTCAGGCCGACTGCTTCTCTAACGAGATTCACAAGCTGGACACCAGCAGCATGTGCTGGTCACTAGTGAGCGCCGGGTGAGTCCAGTTATTAACTGAGTTTAGTCTTTAGAGAGTGTTTGTGTCTGGATGTTGATGGAAGAAAGTTACATTGAAATGTATTTTTATTCACTAAAATGCAAAGTAGAAACAGTATTTCCAGTGCCAACAGAGCTGTTTTAGTGAATAAATATACATTTCAATTTAATTTACTTCCATTGACATGCTTGAATGAAGAGACTGAACCTTCAGCGCTGACCAGTGGTTACGTCCAGCTGCAGCTCCAGGATGTTAGGTGAGATCTGAGTCTGTGTTTGACACACTGTCACTAGATGGAGCTGTGGAGCTTCACCAGAACCAGATCTGTGTCTGATAGAGACGTGTGTGAGATGTGTTCACTGTAGAGAGAACACTGAGGTGTGTGTGTGTGTGTGTGTGTGTGTGTCTGATAGAGACGTGTGTGAGATGTGTTCACTGTAGAGAGAACACTGAGGTGTGTGTGTGTGTGTGTGTGTGTGTGTCTGATAGAGACGTGTGTGAGATGTGTTCACTGTAGAGAGAACACAGAGGTGTGTGTGTGTGTGTGTGTGTATGATAGAGACGTGTGTGAGATGTGTTCACTGTAGAGAGAACACTGAGGTGTGTGTGTGTGTGTGTTTTCAGTGCCACAGCAGTGTGTGTGTCTGAGGTGTGTGTGTTGGTCTCTCAGGGCACTCCTGCTCGATGTTGAGACTTCCACTCTGCCACACACACACAGACACACACACACACACACACACACACACACAGACACAGACACACACACTCAGACACACACAGACACACACAGTCACACACACACAGACACACACGCACACGCACACACACAGACACAGACACGCACACACACACACACACACACACAGACACGCACACACAGACACACACACACAGACACACACACGCACACGCACAGACACACACACGCACAGACACACAAAGACACACACACACACACACACACACACAGACACACACACACAGACACAGACACACACAGACACAGACACACGCACACACACACACACACACACAGACACAGACACAGACACACACACACACAGACACACACACACACACACACACACACACAGACACAGACACAGACACACAGACACACACACACAGACACACACACAGACACAGACACAGACACACACACACAGACACACACACACACACAGACACAGACACAGACACACACAGACACACACAGACACAGACACAGACACACACACACACACACACAGACACACACACACAGACACACACACACAGACACACACACACACACAGACACACACACACAGACACACACACACAGACACACACACACAGACACAGACACACACACACAGACACACACACACACACAGACACACACACACAGACACACACACACAGACACACACACACAGACACACACACACAGACACAGACACACAGACACAGACACACAGAGCCGGATTATCCATGAGGGCACCAACCATTCACAACAACTAGGGGGCGCCACGTGCTTCAAAAATATTTTTCGTAAATTGTTTTATTATTAACTTGAAATTCCTAAAAGACCATACATAACTTGTTTATGAACACTTACTTTACAACAATAATAATTTTTTAATAATAATAAGAAATGATAAATAAATAAAGATTACATGACCCCTATCAGTCCCCCCCTTCCGTCCCCAATCTGTGAGAGTTGAGTTGGTCCACATCAAGTACGCGCAAATGTTTTTTTAACAGCTACAGAAATTGAATCAAAATGGACAGACGTCAATTGAGTGGTTTTGCAAAAAGAAAGTTAAAGAAAGACAAGGACGCTAGACGTTAAGCTACAATTCAAAATGTTCCAGGGATCGAAAGTTTTTTTTTTAAACAAGTGAAGAATGAGCTCAGGACGACAATGACACAGAAGCGATTGACTGCACTCTCCCGGTTTACCATTGAAGTTAAAGTTAAAACATTACCATCTCCAGCCGCGAGAATTCACCTTAATTATGTCTTTGGGGGGGGGGGGGGGGGATCAATAATAGTTATCAATATTAATGTCGTTTATTCGTTCTTTGCTGTTATCTGGAGAGATCTTCTTTATGTTTTAGAGTCAATGTTCAGTGTTTCATTGTGAAGCTGTGAATAGAGTAAAATAGTAAAATAGTAACTAACTTTTCCATAATGGACCAGATTCACCTTTTGTGAATTGTTTTGTTTAGGTATTGTGTTTGAAACCATAGGATTGTTTATTAAAAACTAAAAGGAGGGTCATTTT